>NW_007074650.1:351381-377064 GCF_000164805.1 Carlito syrichta | reverse complement strand
GGGGGGGGGGGGGGGGGGGGGTGTCCTGAAGGGTTGCCCTCCTTTTATTTTAAAGAATAGAAAGTAGGACGTATGAGCATTATATTGCATATGTGGTTCATACAAGTATGACAGAACTTGCTTCAACTGATCACACTGAAAAAGCTTTGGATATACATCAAATATTTGGTGAATCAAGTTGTATTTACTTTAAGTTAAAAAATTTACCATAAAAATTGTAAGCTGGAAATAGTGATGCATACTTATACTCCCAGCTACTCAGAAGGCTGAGACAGGAGGACTACTTAAGCCCAGAAGTTTGAGACTGCAGTGAGTTATAATCGTGCATGTAAATAGTCACCACACTCTACACTGGGCAACATAGTGAGATCCCATCTCTATACAAAAAATTTTTTTCAATAAAAAATAAAGTGTGACTTTTAAATAATCTCTTCAGTAGGATTTTGTTTTTTAAAAATATTTTATTTTGAAGATGTGGAGTACAATTCAGGGTTAGGTATACAAATGTTCATTATGCAGGTACCCTTGTTGATGAGGTGTGCCCCGTCTCCTGGCAGTTTCCTACCCCTGTCAATCCCACCTCCCCCCGCCTGGCAGTTTCCCACTACTGCCAATCCCTTACTTATAGTATTATGATAATTGTTCAAGGTTCGCCTATGAGTGAGAACATGTGGTACTCAGTTCTTTGTTTCTGTGACAGATAACTTAGTATTATAGACTAAGTCCATCCATCCAAGTTGTTATGAGGTTCATAATTTTGTCCTCTATGACTGCATACTCTACTGTGTATATATAGCACATTTTTTTATCCAGTCCTTTTTCGATGGGCAGCACAGTTGATTCCATGTTTTTGCTATTGTGATTAATGTTGTAATAAACATGCATGCGTAGGTATCTTTTTCATAGAGTGATTTAAGTTCCTCTGGATATATTCCCAGTAGGGGAACTGTGGAGTTGTATGGAAGGTCAATTTTTAGATCTTTTATGAATTGCCACACTGTTTTCCATGGAGGTTGTACTAGTTTACACTCCCACCAACAGTGTAGAAATGTTCCCTTTTCCCCGCATCCTCTCCAGCATCTGTTGTTTTTTGAATTATAAATAATGGCCATCCTGACTGGAGTTAAGTGGTATCTCAGTGTGGTTTTAATTTTCATTTCTTTCATGACTAGTGAGGCTGAGCATTTTTTCATGTATCTGTTGGCTGCTCACATGTCTTCTTTTCACAAGTGTCTATTCATATCTTTTGCCTACTTTGTAACAGGGCTGTTTGTTTTTTTTCTCTTCAACACTTTTGAGTTCCTTATAGATCCTAGATGTTAGGCCTTTGTCAGATATACAGTTGGCAAATATTTTTTCCCAGTCTGTGGACTGTCCCACCACTCTCTTGATTATTTCTTTGGCTTTTGGAAGCTTGTCAGTTTGATGAGGTCCCACTTGTCTATCTTATCTCTTATGGCATAGACACTTGGGGTTTTGATCAGAAATTAGTTGCCAGTTACTATTTCCATAAGGGAGTCTCCTGCGTTTTCTAAGGTTCTTATAGTTTGAGGTTTTACATTTAGGTCTTTGATCTGTTTAGAGTTGATTTTTGTGTATGGTGATAGGTAGGGGTCTGGTTTTAATCTTCTGCATGTGGTCAGTCAGTTTTCCCAGCACTCTTTACTGAGTAGGTTCTCCTCTCCCTAGTGGTTGATGGTGGAAGCTTTGTCGAAGATGAGTTGGTTGAGAAACTGAGGTTTTGCTTCTGGAATCTCTATCTCATTCCATTGGTCTATATGCCTGTTCTTGTACCAATACTAGGCTGTTTTGATTAGTGTAGCTTTATAATAAAGCTTAAAGTCTGGGAGTGTGATACCACCCACTTTGTTTTTTGTTTTGTTTGCTGAGAATTGTTTTAGCTATTTGTGGTCATTTTTGTTTTCATATGAATTCCTGTATTGTCATTTCCAGGTCTGAGAAGAATACTGCTGGTAATTTAATTGGTATTGTGTTAAATCTATAGGTTGCCTTGGGTAGGATGGACACCTTAACAATGTTGATTCTTCCAATCCATGAGCATGGAATATTTTTCCATTTGTTTGTGTCATCTTTGATTTCTTTGAGTAGTGTTTTGTAGTTTTTGTTGTAAAATTCTTTCACTACTCTGGTTAGGGAGATGCCAAGGTATTTCATTTTTTGTGTGACTTCTGTGAATGGGATTGTGTTTTTTATTTGGGTTTCTGTTTGTTTATTGTTAGTGTATAGGAATGTGACTATCTTTTCACATTTATTCTATACCCTGAGACTTTGCCAAAGTCTGTTATCAGTGCAAGGAGTTTTATGACAGACTCTCTTGGGTTTTCAAGGTATAGAATCATGTTGTCTGCAAAGAGGGGTAACTTAACTTCCTCTTTTCCTATTTGGATACCCCTGACTCCCTTCTCTTGTCTGATTGCTCTAGCTAGGACTTCCCACACTATGTTGAACAGGACGGGTGAGAGTGGGCATTCTGGTCTTGTTCAGGTTTTCTGGGGAAATGACTCCAATTTCTCTGTGTTTAGCATTATGTTGGCTGTGGGTTTCTCATAGATGGCTCTTACTATTTTGAGGTATGTTCCATCTATGCCTACATGTTTGAGGGTTTTTATCAAGGAGGGGTGCTGGATTTTATTGAAAGCTTTTTCAATGCCTAATGATATATTCATGTGGTTTTTGTTTTTACATCTGCCGATGTAATTATGTTTATTGTCTTGTGGATATTGAACCAGTCTTGTATCCTGGGGATAAAGCCTACTTTACTTGGTCATAGTGGATGATTTTTGAGATGTACTATTGGATCTGGTTTGGTAGAATCTTGTTGAGAATTTTAGCATCTATGTTCAGCAGGAATGTTGGTCTGTTGTTCGCTTTGTTTGATCTTTACCCACTTTGGGTGTCAATGTGATATTAGATTCATAAAATGATTTAGGGAGAGCTCCACCTTTATTGATTGACTGGAATACTTTCAATAGGATTAGTATCAGTTCCTCCTTGTATGTTTTGTAGAATTCTGCTGGAATTCTGGTCCAGGGCTTTTTTTGGGGGGTAGTTTTCTTATGACATGGTCAATTTCCTGGGTGCTAATGGTCTACTTAGGGTCTCAATTTCTTCTTGTTTCAACCTGGGGAAGTTGTGTGATGTCAGAAAGTCCTCCATTTCATTCAGGTTTTCAAGTTTGTTTTTATACAAGTGTACATAGTAATCTCTGATAATATTTTGCATTTCTTCAGGGTCAGTTATGACTTGATCTTTTGCATTTCTGACTGTGTTTATTTGGGCTTTTTCCCTCTTTTTTTGGTCAGTCTAGCTAGGGGACCATCAATCTTGTTTATCCTTTCAAAGAACCAGTTTTTTGTTTCATTGATTTTTTTCTATGATATTATTGTCTTCTATGTCCTATATTTGGACTTTCACTTTGGTGATCTGGATTCTTCTGCTGAAGTTAGGGTTTTAGTGGTCTTGCTTTTCCAGTTTCCTTAGGTGATTTGTTAGGCTGTCAACTTGCAATCTTTCTATTTTCTTCATGTATGTCCATAGAGATATGAATTCCCCTCTTAGTACTGCTTTCATGGTATCCCAGAAATTTGGTAAGATGTTTCTTCATTTTCATTTGTTTCTTTTAATTTCTGTTTTGATTTGTTTTGACCCAGGAGTTGTTCAGCATCATGCTGCTTAGTGTCCATGTCTTTGTGAGTCTCAGGGGAACTTTGTTGGTGTTGATTTTTTTTTTTTTTAATTCTACTGTGGTCTGAGAAGATGCATGGCTGCATTTCAATCTCATGAAATTTGTTTATGCTTGATGTATGGCCGAGGATGTGGTTGATCCTAGAGTATATTCCATGTGGTAATGAGTAGAATGTATATTCCGTGGTTGTTGGGTGTTCTGTAGGTATCTATAAAGTGCATTTGGTCAAACGTCAAGTTGAGATTTCAGCTCTCCTTGTTGATTTTTTCCCTCAATGATCTGTCTAGGGTTGTTAGCGGAATATTTAAGTCCCCAGCTATGATAGTGTTGGAGTCAATATCTTTTTTTAGTTTACCTAGAAGCTGCTTTATGAAAATTGGTGCTCCTATGTTGGATGCATATATGTTTAGGATGGATATTTCTTGTGGATGGATTGAACCTTTTATTATTATGTAGTTACCTTCAGTATCTTTTCAAGTTTCTGATAGCTTAAAGGGTATTTTGTCTGATATTAAGATTGCAACTCCTGTTTTCTTTTGTATTCCGTTTGCCTGAAAATTTGTTTTCCATCCTCTTATTCTCAGTCTGTGAGTATCCTTTCTGGTGAGATGACCTTCCTGGAGACAACATATTGTTGAATCATGATATTTTATCCAATTTGTCATTCTATGTGTTTTCTGTGGTGCATTTAGTCCTTTCACATTCAGGCCAATTATTGAGATGTGAGAGTTTATCCCTGTCATGAGGTTCTTATAGTGTTTGTTATTGTTGCTGTTGTTTGTTTGGTCTTTCTTTTGATTTTTGGGTTGATTCATTTGTGTTTTCAATCTTTTTCCTGCATTCTTGGGAAGGGGGTGTTCATCCTTTTTTTCTTTCTTCTGTATTCAATACTTTCTTAAGTGTTTCTTGTAGAGCTGGTCTGGATGCAGCAAAAATTCTTAGAAACTGAATGACTGGGAAGGATTTTAATTCTCAGTCACTGATGAAACTTACCTTGTTGGGTAGGCAATATTTGGTTGAAATTGTTTTTCTTTGAGACAAGAAGAGGAAGAGAATGAAAAAGGAAGAATGAAGACAAAAAAAAGGTCAAGAGAGATAGGGAAAACAGACAAGCATACAGTTAGTAAATAAACAGAGAAACAAAGATAGTTTAAAAAAAAAGTACAATCATACAAACAAAAAATCCTGTTGATGCACACCTCAAAAATACCTATACCCAAACAGAAAATCTAAGAAAAGGAACATTAAAATAATAGAAACAAAGCAAATATAAAAACATAAACAAAAATAGAAAGACAGAAGAAAAACAAACACACAAAACAAAACAAAAAAACTTGCTCTGTGGCCATTTCTGTAACTCCAGGTTCCTTTCAGTTTGCTGCCACCTTATTAAGGAGTGGCTCTGGTCTCCAGTCTGCCCCCTCCACTTTCAGTACAAGCTGATAGGGTTTCTCTCAGCATGTGTCAGATGCCCCATAGACTACTGTGGGAGAAGGATGGATCAGATCCAGATTCATCTAACTTGTCTGTTGCTGCTGCTGTCAAGTCTCCCACTCAGATCTGACCTGTCTGTGTTCTGGCATGGAAGAAGGACATCTGTCTCTTTGAGTTCAATGAGAGGATAGCCTCTGGGTCCCAGGTTGGAGGCTAGACAGAGTTGTGTGGGGCAATGCAGGTCTTTGTCAGGTCTTGAGACAGAGAAGATGGTGCCAGTTGGCATCTCCTTACCAACGGCGGCTGGGTTCTGTTCCAGATTACTATGCCCTGCCTTCTCCATGGTTTCTGCTGCTCATGCCTGGTCTGCTGCTTCAGGTGATGATGTGGGTCAGGTACTAGGTGGTGAGAAGCAGCTGTTCTCTGCTGCCTCCTCTCAGGAGAGCCCTGAGAATGGCAGATGATCCTGTGCGCCGGGGGCTCCAATCTCAGGGCGGTAGTGGGTTGCAGTCACCTCCAGAGGAGAGCCTCAGATGCATGAACCCAAGTCCCCCCTCAGAAAGACTTTCACTCACACACCGGCACACACCCACTCATGCAAAGACTCTTTATGGACACTTGCTTTTGTGGAGACTCTCACACGCTGACCTGTTCTGTCACCATCTTGCCTCTCTTCCTCCAGTAGGACTTTTTTTTTTGAGTTGGAGTCTCACTCTGTCGCCCAGGCTGTAGTGCAGTGGCATGCTCACAGCCACCGCAGCCTCAACCTGCTGGGCTCAGGTGTTCCTTCTGCCTCAGCCTTCCAAATAGCTGGAACTACAGGCACGTGCCACCACATCTGGCTAATTTTTTTTGTTGTAGAGATGAGGTTTCGGCAAGTTGCCCAGGGTGGTCTCAAACCTGTGGGTTCAGGTAATCCTCTCACCATGACCTCCCAAAGTACTGGGATTATAGGCGTGAGCCACCATGCCCGGCTTCAGTAGGACTTTAAAACTACTAGATCAATTACATTAAAATAAGAGGATTTCTACTGTAATTCTTACTGTGAGCAATTTTTTCATATTATTATAGTTCACTTTCTAGGCCAATCCTTATTTCAACATCTACTCTATTCATCATTTGACTAAACACTTTTTCAGTGCTTTACCAATAAATAGTGCCCAGACTGGTATTCTCCTTAGCCTGTTTTCATTACAACTCTTCATCAAACATAAAAATATCATGGCTAGAAAGAAGAGTCAAATGCTTCGGCAATGTTTTTCCCAGACTGCACATGCCACTGCATATACAATGGATTGCCAACCTGATCCTGCATACTTCTGGCATCAGTCCCATAGGCAGGGCAACAGACCATGAAGTCCAGGCCCAGTTTTCACAACACAAATTGTACATCATGGGACTGAATGTCAAGGGAATACAACTCGCATTATGAAGAATGACACTGACCATGGTCAGGTCAGGATCAGGAACCAGTGGGCACCAAATGGGACAAGGCAATTGTACAATTTATTTTTTATGCTTGTGCTTTCTTGCTATTTCATCTCAATTTGTTTATCACAACAATGGTATAGAAATAATTTATTTTGGTCTAGTCTTTCACATACTCAGCTTTATGAAGGTAATTAAGCTCCAGTTCCTCATATAAGAGGGACCTTCAGAATACCAGTTCCCACTTGCTACCTTATAGCATACAACACACTTTTACATTTATTATTTCAGTTGACCCTCATAAAACTCTATCAAGCAGGCAAGGTATACATCATCCTCTCCATTTTACAGATGAGGTAGTTAATTGCAGCCCTTGGCTTGGAAAGCATCAAAGCTCACACTTCTAACCAAGTAGGAAACCTGGACATCAGACTCAGGCAGTTGGACTCCAATGACCAAGCTTTCAAGTACTACACTATAGTGCTGGACAACTAATTTATGAATTCATCAAGAAAAGAAACTATGTGTATTTTCTCTTCTGAACATTTATAATTAGTACAACCATTCAGGTAATTGCTACAGACAGCTTTCTCTAGTATTGCTTTCGAAAGCAGCAAGTCTGAGATTTGTACATACAAATCAGTTGGGGACTTTGTGAAACTGCACTCTGAATTCAAGACAGCTGAGGTAGAACCTGAGATTTTACATTTCTAAAAACTTCCAAGTAATGCTGATGATGGCCTATGGACCACACCTTGAATAGTAAAGCTCTAAAACAGAGGTTACTTTCTTGTACAAATCTTGTCATAAGCAAATGACTTTCTTGGGTTAGGTATTTTGTTGGTTTCATCTCATAATGAGTCAAGGACCCTTAATATCACTGATAGCAGGAAATCAGATGGCCTCTAGCACTTAAAGATGAGCAGGAAGCTAGGAAATAGAAATTTGTTTTGCCTAGAATTTTATTTCCAAATATTTTAAAAATAATTTGCTTACAAAGTTGTGCAAGCTCTTCAAGATCAGAAGCTTCTGAAACTTTGATACGCTCTGCATTTCTTATAGAAAATTCTCATTTGATAGAATAGAAAGCGTTGATATACTCGGGATTATTGAGAGTCATTTATAACTATTTCTGTGAGTTATTATAGAAGAAACACAAACTTTGGAGGAAAAAAGATCAGCAGTTGGCATTCCAGCTCTAACTACATGGCAATTGCATGACCTCAGAGAAACTGATGTTCAGAAAAGTTATTCTGCCATCAATCAGACTGGGCTAAGGCTCCCTAACTCCTTAACTCTGTCAAGAGAACTAAGTGAATGAAGGTATCTAAACCACTTAATGCAATATCTGCCACATGTGGGGGTACTCTTAACTGTTTATCATCTCTTTTCCCTTAGTTTTTAGAAAAATGATTTCCTACAAAGACTGTCTCATGTGGCAAAAGTAAGTAACAACAAAATGTTTTTGGTTAACACTTGGGCTTTAAAGGAAAAATAGTGTTAAAATAACAACAGAAAACATTTACTCAATACCTATTAGGGCACTAGGCACTCCTAGGAGACCCCTCTATTATCGTACTCTTTTATAGATGGGGAAACATATTTAGAAAGATGAAATAACCAGCCAGAGATTCCAACACTGCAACTCCATAGTTTGCTCTCTTAACATCTGACTACCAGGCCGGGCTCAGTGGCTCAGCCTATAATCCCAGCACTTTGAGTGGATTGCCTGAGTCTGCAGGTTCAGTGCCAGTCCAGGCAACTTGGCAAGACCTCGTCTCTACAATAAATCAAAAAATTAGCCAGGTGTGGTAGCACATGCCTGTAGTTCCAGCTACTTGGAAGGTTGAGGCGGAAGGATTGCCAGAGCCCAGGTAAACATTGGGGTGGCTGTGAATGTGTCACTGCCCTCCAGCCTGGGTGACAGTGAGACTCCAACTCAAAAAAAGAAAAAAATATATATCTCTATATATCTAGATAGATAGATAGATAGACAGATAGGGAGATAGGTATAATTTCCTCTGGAGCATGACTCATTGTTAATTCTAACAAAGATTCCAAAAATGACAAATACCATAGGATACTGATTCTAATTTGGAACATGAGTGAGGAAAACAGATGCTATAGAAACTTAACATGCTAAATGATAAAAAAAAGAAAACAAAAGAAACTAAAAACATCAGGTAGACACTATGTTTTTTCTTTTTAACCATACATTCTCTTCAATGGAAGGGGTACCATGGTTTAAAAATCATCATGTACTATTACCCTTCAGAGAAGGAAGATCTGGGCTCAGTCACGACATCTCAGATTACCCAATCATTATCCCTGCTCAGTAATTCTGATGACATTACCTAAGATATTGTATTAATTATACACATGATGATGACAGATGTGCTCTTGAAAACTGACTGCAGATCTAAAGAGAGAGTCAAAAGGCAGTGATGAATGAGAGATGCATAAAAGAATATTTATCAATGCAAGAAATTAAACAAAAACCTCACTATTTCATTCATGATGACACATTCAGAAGCTTTTTTTATTACTAACAGAAAAGACACCAGACATTTCATGATCCTCTCTCAAAAAAAAAATACAAAAACAGTTTAACTTAACATAGTATGATTTCATTGTTACAGACATTTTTCCTGAAAGAGATCTGAAGCATGTAATATGTCAAGCATTAAACCTCAAACTAGGGTATAGGCCAGTTTAGTGTGTTATAATTACAGCTGTATGGTTTACCAGAATAACCATACTCTAGGGCATGAAACCACGCTACTCTTATGAGGAAAGATTCCTCATCTTGGAAAACAAAGTTAATAAACCACACAAAGAAGTTTTTTGAACCTTTGTAAAGACTGTAGTTCACATTGCCTCTGGAGTCACGTCTTCCTTCACATCTTTTTAACCAAGAAATGGATGTGTACCCCAAGTTCATCATTCTCTAATCCTTATTATCTTAAAAATTTTCCTCTGTGCCATGACCTGCTTATATACTTTCAATGGGAACTCTGAAGAAAAGAGACAACGGCTATTCCCAGAATACTGGTCTTGTAAAGATGCTGATAAATAGTAAGAGCCCAATGCCTAGAAACCAACAAAGGTCAACCCCACCAGGTCTTTGAATCATCTCCACCTCACAAAAACCACAACTTTAAGCACTTATTCTTCTGTTTCTGTACTCCCTCTAACCCCCTTTAAAGATCTGCAAAATGAAACACCAACAGGAACACCTGAGAAATAAAACATAACCCTGTCATCGCAATCACCTCTGGCAGAGACCAATTGAGTTTTCAGAAAAATTTCCAAGTGCTGGCCATTGCCTTACTAGACTCCGGTGTGGCCATGTGCTCTTTGAGCTATGGCTGCTGCCAAGTTTCCTGGCTTTGGCCCCCTCCCCTACCCCGGGGAGGTGAATCTCCTCTTTCTCCCTCTCTCTTTCTAATTTACTTTCTTAATAAACTATATTGTCTCATCTAAAAATATTTTTTCTCAAGTGCCACATTCTAACTATTTCACTTTAAATTACAAAGTTTTTCAAAGGCAAGTCTGAAAATAAGTCATGATCTGGGGAAGGAAGGCTTGCATGAATCATCCTAGAACTTTTATAAGATAAAATGCTAGATAATTTACTGACATATTACCTAGTGTTACGATTAAGAAATATTACAAAACTAAAACTCTTTTGCTAATGAAATGCCATGCCAACTTCTGTCACCCTAAAACAAGAACACCCAAAGCCTCATAGAGTTTCCAGTTTGGTTTCAAAACCATAAATGAAACACCAGATTTAACACTTGGAGAAAGATAATTAGTTAGGATGAAGCATTACCCTTCCCTTGACTAGGTAGGAAGTTTTGTAGGTAAATAGGCAAAGACTTAAAAAATATGAACAACAAATACATTTCCATCCAGCTTCTTTACACATTCTTTACACATTCAGCAAAAGTTTTGAAAATCATCAAGGACAGAATAGAATATTTATGGATTCATGTGAAAAGTAAACAGGAAAATAATAGGAAGAATAAACAGAGAATAGTAAATGTCTCACTAGCACACTAACTTATCTTAATAGGATATTCTTTGAGCATATGGCAGTGGATACTTCATGGATACAATAAAGTCTTTGTGAAAAAGTCAGTTTCTCCTAAGCAGTGGGTTTTGTGAATGACTCTGCCACTTGCTCCTGGCCTGCCCCACACACAATGTCATCACTGGGGACCTCAACCATGTGGACCCATTGCTAGATGGTTACAAGGTTCCCTGGGTTCTCAGGACCCAGAGGGTTGTAGAAGGTGCCTCTAGTCTTGCTGGGGAAGCCTATTTACATGTTTATTTCCTATTCAAGCCCACTCAGCTGGAGAGGACAAGGTTACTCAAATTTTAAGATGTAAGGGCCAAGCTCGGTGGCTCCTCCCTTGGAGGCCAAGGTGGGAGGACAGCTTGAGGCCTGGAATTCAAGACCAGCCTGGGCAACAAAGTGAGACTCTGTCTCTAAACAAAAATAAAAAACTATCCACGTTGGAAGCTCCTTGGAAAGTTGAGGCAGGAAGATGAATTTGTGGTGAGCCGTGATTGTACCACTACACTCCAGCCTGGGTGACAGATTGAAACTCTTGTCTCAAAAAAAGAAAAAATAGGCCTGGCTCGGTGGCTCAGCCTGTAATCCCAGTACTTTGGGAGGTCAAGGCCAGTGGATTACCTGAGCCCTCAGGTTTCAGACCAGCCCAGGCAACTTGGCGAGACCTTGTCTCTACAATAAATAAAAAATTACAATAAATAAAAAATTACAATAAATAAAAAAATTAGTTGGGCATGGTAGTACATGCCTGAAGTTCCATCTACTTGGAAGGCCGAGGTGGAAGAATCGCCAGCGCCCAGCAAGTTGAGACTGCGGTGGCCATGAATGTGCCACTGCACTCCAGCCTGGTGATGGAGTGAGATTCCAACTCAAAAAAAAAAAACCAAAAAAACAGAAACAACAACAAAAAAGAAAAAATAGAGAAAAAAAAAAAAAGAGAGAGAAAGATAAGGCATCGCAATGTAATAGTTAGATAAGAAAAATTAACAAATCATAGATTTTTTTTTTTTTTTTTTAGTTGGAGTCTCACTCGGTCACTCAGGCTGGTCTTGAACCCCTGGGCTCAGGCAATCCTCTCACCTCTGCCTCCTAAAGTGCTGGGATTACAGACATGAGCTGCTGCACACAGACAAATCATAGACTTTTGAGTTATTTTTACAGATTTCTTTTTCATGAAATATGTTTATGGTTCATACGAAGGGAAAAAATTGGATTCTACATTCCCTTCTCTAACTTACTACCAGTGTCCTTCCTTATATTACATACAATGGTTTATTAAAGCTTTACTTTTATGTCATTTTAACATACAGGCCAACACTCAACTTTATAGACTATATTAGCCTAAGCTATAACTAAGCAGTAACATTCTAGAAGCATAATGTGCCTGTAACATTTGCCAAAATATAAAAAAACAAGACATGTCACTTGGATAGAAAACAGGCAAACAAAATTAGTTTCATATAAACTTTGAAATTATACACTTTAAAAGACAGGCTGCAAAGACAACAATGAGCAAATACACTGGAATAGTACTCTTGGCTCCCAATGGCATTAGCTTTGGGACTGCAGAAACACAGTATCCTAAAAGAGCCAGTCTCTGCCCTTCACGACAGCCACCCACTTCATTGTTAATGATGCAGGGTGCATTTGCCCTGGAAGGAGAACTACAGCATGTGCTGGCTTTTTTCCTGCAATCTCCTGAAAGAAGAGGCCCTGTCAGGGTCTTTAGAAGCACTTGAAATACAAAACTCCCTTTTCCTTCTGTGGAGTCTCATTTTAACTGCAAATGTACCTTGCAAGGCCACAATTTAACTCTGCGTCCCTGTGTTCGTTAGTACATAACCACTTATGTACTGTGGCTAACCCCAGACTGTCATCTGAATCCACGCTATCAAGTTAATGATGTCACCTCACAGGCATTCATCCTGAGGTTTGAGTGGATGTTCCTTTTACACACCTAGTTTGTGCCGTATCACTTAGTGCTGGCATCACTTCAGACGTGATCATATTGCTTCTCCCAACTGTTCGCTGGCTTCTTGAAGGTGAAGACCATATATTAAGTTCTTTACTTATATATACAGCAGGTCCATGACAAAGGACTGATTTCTTTTTGAAAAATAATTCTCACATTTATTTTTTATTTTTAAATTTTTATTATAAAGGTGTGGGGTACATTTCAGGGTTAGATATATAGACATTGATCATGCAGCTACCCTTATTGATGAGGTATGCCCCTCCCTCCCCTAGCAGTTTCCCTCAACTGCCAATCCCACCCCGCCAAACAGTTTCCCACTACTGCCAATCACTTTTTTATAGCATTATAATTTCGAGATACCTACATTCACAACACTTACCACACATCTTAGACTTACTTTAGCTATTGTTGAGCACTTCATGGGACAAATACCAACTTCATTTATATTTAATTTACTGTAGCAAAAATCTTTTTTTTTTAACCTATACTGAGCACTAACAATGAGCCAATCACTCTGCTGAGCTAAGAGGTTTATATAGATTATACCTCACTATATAGATTATACCAGGGCAGACAGGACTCTTATTCCCTTTTTAAACATGGAGGAACCAAGGCACAGTGAGATTACCTACCCTACCAGCATCTTGCAGCTAGAGTGTGACATAGCCAGGAATCACAGTCAGGTAGTTTGGTTGAGAAGCCATGTTCTTAAAAAACTATTCCTATTAATTACTGGCTTATGATACTCTATAACCTGAAGCTACTTTCACTTACTTTATTACTTAATAATGAACCACGGAGAAGGGTAGATGTTATTACAAATGAAGAATATGCAGTGATCACAATTTCATGCACACAGCCCTAATGAAAGAATGAGACGTAGTACCCAATTTCCCTATTTTAAAATCCAGTGTGCTAATGCTTCCCACAGGTTTCCCTGGATAAGTAACCTTCTAACTAGATGGCAGCTGAAAAGGATGTGGTTTTGGGGTTCAATAACCTCATTTTACAACACATTTTGTTATGGAGTGGAATTTTAAGCAATATGAAAAATACAGATGGTCATCATATTTTAGTAATAGTTTAATGTTCCAAAGTTCATTTGAAGCCCTATATAAATTTTCTCATGGGGGGAAAAATTATAAAAATATAAGCTTCCAAAATCTTGCCCCCGCATCCCAAGCCTAGTTAACTCCTAGGGTAAGTAACATATACTATTCATCCTTTATTTTGGGTAGTTCATGGTGAATTTTCCTTGTTATTTCACCAAAGAGCCTGATAGAACAGGCACTTCAGCACCTATTGTTCTTTGCAGGTTTTTAACTTACCTTAGCTGAAGTTTATGCTCAGGCTTTTGTGGTACACTGGACTACTCACTCTCCCTCATTCTTCATCCCACCTTGTTAATATTCCTTTGCAAATATTCCATCATCCCTTGACATGAGAGTTTCATCACTTGTCTCACTTTAACCAATGGAATGAAGCAGAGGTAATCATATGCCGGTTTTGAGCCAAAGCTTTGAGAGGCCATGTGTGTTTCCACTGGCTGCCTTATGCTTGTTGAGTATCACCATGAGAAGGCCTGAGCCAGCAAAGTGGCCAGGGAATGAGAGGCATGTGGAGGAGAGCTGTCGCCTCTAGGCAGTCCTAGCCAACTCCACCCTACTCCCTGTTTTCTTGCAGCCTAGCTGAGAGCAGCAGAGCTCACACAGGCAACACTTAAAGGATAGGAAAGGAATGCTTATTTCTGAATGCCATGGAGTTTTGGAATGTTTTATTATGCAGCAAAAAATAACTAATACATTTTTTTGAATTTCACCAACGTCTTTATTTAAACCTGACAGTTTTAGGAAGCTGGTATTATTAGTCCTAACTTCTAACTCTACCAGTTTTAGTATATATATATATTCATATATATTTATATGTGAAAATATATTTATTTGTGTGTGTGTGTGTATATTTTTAAAGTCAGGTTTTCATTCTGTTGCCCAGGCTAGAGTGCAGTAGCATGATCATGGCTTACTATAGCCTTACCTCCTGGGCTCGGATGAACCTTCTGCCTCAGCCCCACCACACCCCATTCCAGTCAAGTAATTGGGACTATAGGCACATGCCACCACACCTTGCTAATTTTGTAATTTTTTTGTAGAGATAAGGTACTCACTATGCTGCCTAGGCTGCTCTCGAACTCCTGGTCTCAAGTAATCCTCCTGCTTCGGCCTCCCAAAGTGTTGGGAATAAGCCACCCCATCCATCCATGAGACTGGGTCTTAAGATATGTCAAGTTCACAGTGAAGGATGTCAAGAATAAGTTTAGGTTGGGCTCGGTAGATCAGGTTGTAATCCCAGCACTTTTGGAGGCCAAGGCAAGTGAACTGCCTGACCAGCTTGGGCAACTTGGTGAGAACTCATCTCTACAATAAATAAAAAATTAACCAGGCATGGTAGCACACACCTGTAGCTCTGGCTACTTGGAAGACTGAAGCAGAAGGATTGGTTGAACCCAGGATGTCAAGGCTGCAGTGGCCATGAGCATGCCATTGAACACCAGCCTGGGTGACAGAGTGAGACTTTAACTCAAAAAAAATAATACGTCTATTCTAGCTAAGACAACAGATTCTAAATACTCTTCCCGTCTGCTCCAATGATGGTTCCCAGAATATCTGGAGATGCTACCAAAAAACACTATAATTAATCAGTCAATTATAGGTCTCACTCTGTCTCCCAGGCTGCAGTGAAGTGGCACCACTGTGGCTCACTGCAGCCTTGACATTCTGGGTTCAGCCAATCCTTCCACCTCAACCCAATGCCCCTGAGTAGCTGGAACCATAGGTGTGGTCATCACATGGCTAATTTTTTTTTTTTTGTAGAGATGAGGTCTTGCTATGTTGCCCAGGCTGACCTCAAACTCCTGGGCTCAAGCAATCTTCCTGTCTTGGCCTCCGAAAGTGCTGGGATTATAAGTGCAAGCCACCACACCTGGCCGACAAGTGATTTTTGACTGAAACACAGACATTTGCATTTTACGTTATGAGACTCTGAGTCTTATTTAACCTTCTGTTTTTCCTGGCTACAACAATAATACAATAACAGACCTACAAGGCTGCCAGAGATAAATAAGCTAAGCGTTAGGGTTAGGGTTAGGGCAGCTGGCTCCCCAGAGCACAAGACCAAAGGAGAGACAGAGCAAGGGGGAGGCCACAATGCCCTTTATGCCCTAATTTCCAGTATTATATTTTGTCACTTTAACCACAGCCATTTGTTAAAAGCAAGTCAATAAGTACATGCTGCCCATAAAAGGAGAGAAGATTTTCTATACCCTTTGAAAGGAGGAGTATTTTCTATACCCTTTGAAAGGAGGGCACGATGGCTCAAGCCTGTAATCCCAGCATTTTGGGAGGCTGAGGGAAGAGGATTGCCTGAGCCCACGGGTTCAAGACCAGCCTGGGCAACTTGGCAAGACCTCATCTCTAAAATACATCCAAAAATTAGCTGGGCATGGTAGCATGTGCCTGTAGTTCTGGCTACACGGAAGGCTGAGGCAGAAGGATTGCCTGAGCCCAGCAGGTCAACACTGGGATGGATGTGAGTGTGGCACTGCACTACAGCCTGGGTGATGGAGTGAGACTCCAACTCGAAAGAAAAGAAAGAAAAGAAAGAAAAGAAAGAAAAGAAAGAAAAGAAAGAAAAGAAAGAAAAGAAAGAAAGAAAGAAAGAAAGAAAGAAAGAAAGAAAGAAAGAAAGAAAGAAAGAAAGAAAGGAGTTTCAAATAATTTGTGGACATATTTGAAAACCACCTGCGCCCAGTTTGATTTCAGAATTGCTATGAGCCAATGGCTCCTCTATAGCTTACATTTTTCTCCCTTGTAAACAGGATTGTCTACTGTAGTTATGTGAGGCCATCCCATAGGCAACATTGTAGGTTGCCTATGGGAAGAGTAGAACACTTGTCTCTTCAGTTCATAGTTGTTCAGGCTGAGAGGAGTGGTAATGGTATGAAACACAGCTGGCATAAGTTTGTACCTCAATACATTACACAACAATAGATAATGAATACACAAGGGAATTACACATCTTTACTTGTTTTCAGTCAGTACCCAGTGCTGTGCTAGGTACTGGGGTAGTGATTAACCACATTTCCATACTTTTCAAGTGCTTTAGCATCAGTCTTACTTCATTCAAACTTCAAAAATAGAACAGCGAGGCTAATAAGTACTTTGAGAAAGGTCACACCATTAATAAGAGGTGCATCCAAGAATCAAATTCAGGTCTGTCCAACCGCAAAGCCCTCATTACTTAACCTCTAAGGTCAGCTGTTTCAGGACCAGCAGCGGTCACAAAGGCCCAAAAGAAAATGTATTTTAAACAATGACCTCTTAAAGATCTCTAGGGATGAATGCAGGCTTGGGTTTCCAGTAAAAATTCCAGCTGTTGGCAGGACCAAAGCAGATAGAAATGATAAGAGGAACATGGCAGAGATAGGGGAACTGGGGGTGGGGAAGAAAATGTGCTCACAGGTGGGGATCTGGGAGCAACTATTTGGTGAATAAGGCAGTTTTTCAAATATTGGATGTTCAAAAATAAAAATGGCCTACATGTAAATCCAGAAGATTGATTCACTAAATACACAATTTCACACAACGGATGTAGTACCAGCAGCATTCATCAACTCAATATTTATTTGGCTTGATGAATTTGTGATTTTTTAAAAATCCTGTAGGTTTTATAGTCTCTGCAGTTGGGTAAAGTGCTCTAGACACACAGCCTGAAGACTTGGTTTGAAAGTGGTGTCTGCCAGCTGCTAAACACATAGAAAAATCACAGCCTTTTCTGACCCCAATTTGATATGCTAAACCAGTTTCCAGGGACCCTGGAGGCTGTTCCTTCTCCCATACCTAATTTTCTCAGTCAGTATGAGAAGTAAGCACCTGCTACATGCTCACAGTGACTTTTAAAATCACTTCTCAATCCTTATAAAAATAAAATCCCTATTATTTTGATTCTCACACCATTTAACGATACCAATTTGTATTCTTCTAGCTCTTTTCCACTCAAGGCTTCAGAACTTGGTTCGCCAGGTCTCCACACCAGGTGTTTCTATTATTATGAGTGACATAATAGACTACATTGGACAACCTCCTCAGTCCCCGCATGGCCAGTACCACCAAAATTCTTCAGCTACTACAGCCCATTGCCACATCCTGGACTTTATCATTCAGAGGGACCCCATTTCTGAATCCTTTAAATACAATATCCCCATGATCACAAACTTCCTGTTCCTCTCTCTCTCTCTCAGCCTTACTACATCTATTTACCGATCTCTGGAATTTCAGTACTGTAGTCCACTCCTTCCTCCCTCTATGAGATTCCTCAAGACTTGGTTTCTTTTCCCATCCAGCTCAGAGTCCATGTTCCACGACTTAAGGTTCAAAATTCCACAATTTGATTGTCTTCTCAGTGCCCACAACTAAGAAAATCCCAAATTCTTTATCAGCACCAACTCTCTACATTCTTTGTACCTTACCTGGGTCAATGAATGCAATGGGAATAAACCCACAAGGCTCAATACATTCATGATGCCATAACTAAGCCCATGGTTTCTACCTCAAAGCTGCTTCCCTACTTAAGAGCTCTCCTCTAAGTACACAGTAGCTATTTCCTCATTTTTCTTCACAGAATGTTTCACTATGAAAAATGCTAAATTTAAATTTAATCGCTAATTATCTGCCTCTCTCCATTGGAATTTAAGCTTTTCGAGAACAGAGATCTTGTCTCAGTAACAGTTGTATGCTCTATTCACAGAAGACACATGTATTTGCAAAATGAATGAATGAATCCTTATGTATCCTTCAGGTGGCCTTCCCTGCCAAGGACGGGTCAAGTGCCCCTTTCACTTTCTCACACATCAGTATCTTGTGCTTCTTTCACGACACCTATCACATTTTATCATCCATCACTGATCTGCTTTTGAGGACAGTGACAAGTCTCAGCGACCAACTATATACCTTGTATTTAGCTCAGTGCCTAAAACATATCTGAGTATTATTCACAGTATTTGAGTAAATAGCATTTAAACTTGTCTACAAGGCAGCATTTTATGAAACACTAGTCCAAGGGAATATTAATAGGGTATTCTTGCATTAAAAGGTCCTGTGGCTCAATAATATGAAAGATGTTCTAACAGGCTTCTTCACTTCAGGACTTTTTAAAGTTTCTAATGTACTAACGTGCACAAGGAAGTTCCAGTAATTTAGCTTTTCCTAACTACAACCTGAAACTGTGAATTTCAACTAATATGTAGCACTGACCAGGTCTGTAATGCAAAACCACCTACCAACATGGAAGGAAGTTCACTGTTTGTTTTTATTTGTTTTTTTTTTTTTTTTTGAGTTGGAGTCTCACTCTGTCGCCCAGACTGGAGTGCAGTGGCCGCTCCCGGCCACCGCAGCCTCGACCTGCTGGGCTCCGGCGATCCTTCCGCCTCAGCCTTCCAAGTAGCCGGAATTACAGGCATGTGCTACCACACCCGGCTGATTTTTTGATTTATTGTAGAGATGACGTCTCGCTGCCCAGGTGGGTCTCGAACCCGCGGGCTCAGGCAATCCACTCACCTCAGCCTCCCAAAGGCGCATTACAGGCTGAGCCACTGAGCCCAGCTCACTGTTTGTTTTTAAAGGATTGATATAGCATGATCCAGTACATTCACGTGTGATAACTGAATGTGTAAATATGTATGAGACAGAGAGACAGGCTTGTTTTTTTTCTCTTTGAGAACACTGCTCCAGAGAACAGAGAAAAATAATTTAGCAAAGAAATCTGATAAAATGTAGCCCATAAATTGTTCAAAAGCATACTAGGCGGGCTTTTCATTATAAAATGAAAGAAATCAGGGTTTTCCCACATTCAAATTAACATTCTCATTTGGATTAGGTAAGTCAGCAAGTGGTTATTTAAAAGATGTACTCATTTAAAAGGCAAAAGAGTACCAAAAGGGAGAGTGAGGTACTTGCTTGCCTGGTCTTAGTGAAATGGAAGACTGCAAGAACAAAGAAACATGATTTGGGGGAACCGCAGGGAAGAACAATCACAAACCCAAAAGCAGTCCAAACAGCACACCAGCCTGCAGAAAACAGAATGGATTTTCAGAAGGCAGAATGGCAATTTTTAAAAATTATTTTAAAAGTTCACTGCAAGAAAGCAATTATAGATGCTGCCTAGGCACTTAGGTATTGTGCCATCACTGTATAGAATTGCTTTAGAAGCAATATAAGGCAACTTAGTGAGGCCAAATTAAAAAAACACCAAAACATTGACATATGCATCTTCACTTCACACAAAAAAATAGAGATGAACTCTTTCTAATGAGTGACTGAAATTTTCATCAAGACATTATTTTCACCTATCTAGTCGATGTAACAAGTGCTGCCTTATCTAATTTGTTTATTTCATAAACAGGGTCCCTACTTTGAGAATGTTTCAAAGAGTCTGAACACAAAAGAGACATTCAGAAGAAAATGCCTTCAAAATGTGTAACTACCACTTCCTAAATTTCAGCATTGTATCACAAGTACTCACTGACTTCTGTTTTCCAAAAGAACTCCTTTAATAGAAACTGGAAATTATTAGAAATAATTAGAACTGGACAATATTTCGGGTTGAATCTGTTTCCTTTAAAAGCATACAAAGTCCATATATGCTCTTCCTATCTCAGCTGTACTCTTTCCATCTCCTCATTTTGTTACAACCCTTGTTTACACGAGCTGACTCACGAACTGAATCTAACCAAGTATTTTGTGGGACACTTTATTTTTACACACTGTAATTAGCTGACACTTAATAAGCATTATTTGCACAGTTATCATACCCACAACACCTTGCTCACATTTTCTTATCAGAGAGAAATATATGCATCTCAGGTTTTACTTGTAAATATCATAGAGTAACTTTTTCCATCCCCTGAAACAGTTCTCCCAAATTTAAAAAAAAATTTTTAATTGCCTCAGTTTATCACACATGAATGTACTGGATCATGCTAAATCAAGCCTTTAAAAACAAACAGTAAACTTCCTTCCATGCTGGTAGGTGGTTTTGTATTACAGACCTGCTCAGTGCTACACATTAGTTGAAATTCACAGTATATTTAGGCTGAGTGTGGTGGCTCATACTTGTAATCCCAGCACTTTGGAGGTGGAGGCAAGGGGATTGCCTGAGCGCAGGGTTTTGAGACCAGCATGATAAACTTAGCAAGAGCTCACCTCTACAACAAATCAAAAAATTAGGCAGGCATAGTAACACACACCCGTAGCTCCAACCACTTGGAAGGCTGAGGCAGAAGGATCACCTGTACCCAGTAGGTCAAGGCTATGATAGCTTGGTAGCTGTGCACATGCCACTGCAATCTAGCTTAGGCAACAAAGCAACAAAGTAAGATCCCAACTCAAAAAAAAAAAAAAAAGGAGCAGGGGAAAAAAATTTAAAAATTAGCCAGGGGCTGTAGTCCCAGCTTTACTCAGGAGGTTGAGGCAGGAGGATCACTTGAGCCAAGAAGGTTGAGGCTGCAGTTAGCCATGATTGTGCCACTGCACGCCAACCTGGGCAACCAAGTGAGATTCCCATCTCAAAAAAACAACAACAAAAATATCCACCAAAACCAAAGTACATTTGTTCCTCATTATTCATGGATTCTATATTTGCAAATTCACCTACTTATTAAAATGTATCCTTAATCCCAAAATCAGTACTTGTGGCACTTTCATGGCCATTCTCAGACACGTGCAGAGTGGTAAAAATTTGAACTGTCAAAATGCACCAGGCTGAAGTTGAATAAGGTGAACTTTCCCTTCTTGTTTCAGTTCACATACTGTAAACGAGTGTCCTTTTTTTGGCCTATTTAGTGCCACAGTTTTTCACCTTTTGTGCTTTTTGTTGTTGATGTATCTCTTTAAAACGGTCCCCAAGCACAAGGAAGTGCTGTCTGGTGTCCCTAAAGGCCAGGCGGCTGTGATATACCTTACAGAGAAAATGTGTGTCACAGCAGCTTTGTTAGGGCATGAGTTATAGTGCTGATGGTTACGAGTTCAATGCTAATCAATCATAAGCACACATTAGATAGGGTGCCTTTAAAAAGAAACACACATAAAACAAGATTATATGTTGATTGATGAAAATGTTGTGACCCAAGGTTCTTAGGAACCTAATCCTGTATTCCCCCTAGGATCAAAGGTTCAGTATTTGTTAACCCAGTGTTTGCAGCAACTTTATAAAAAACAACAACAACAACAGAACACCTACCAACAACAGTGAGAATCAATTATACCATTCCTAGCATTCAAAGTCCTCTAACTTTCAACTGTTCTCTAAAATGAACCCTCTACTTCTCTGACCTGCTCTCCACACAAGCTTCAGTCCTACCAGCTCACCTTGATCCACGGTCCACATTTCCCACTAAAATGTTGAATTTTTCCTTGTCTTTTGTGGCATACAATCTAGCACTTGAAAGCTTGGAGAAGTTAACCCACCCTCTGAGAACAATACTCATGTTAACAAAATCACCCGAGTGCAGAGGAAAATGGAGGGAGCTGCCCCTCTGCTTAACACTGATCTCAGGTAGGGGTGTGTGAAGAGGATGCAGAAGCAGCAGCCAGTTTGCGTGGCCCTTCTCCCATCTAGGCAAAAGGCCAGGCAGCCAGTCCTTCTAGGCCTCATGAGACCCTGAGAGAGAGTAAGGATACCACAACTTACCCCCCCCCACACTTTATGGGTATGTGACCTGTATAGGCTTAGAGGCCCAAGGCTTGGTTTGATGTTCTGACATTGCTATCTTGAATTTTGACTATCTTGGTAGTGTGTATATATGTGTGTGTGTATACATGTATATACACATATATCATTTATTTATTTAGTATAATGAGATGAGATCTCACTAAGCTACCTAGGTTGGTCTGGAACTTCTGGTCTCAAGTGATCCTCCTGCCTTGACCCCCCCAAAGTGTTGGGATTACAAGTACTGAGCCATCACACCCAGACTCACATTTCTTAATAATTTTTTTTTTTTTTTGAGTTGGAGTCTCACTCTGTCACCCAGACTAGAGTGCAGTGGCACGCTCGCTGGGCTTCTGTGATCCTTCCACCTCAGGCTTCCAACTAGCTGGAACTACAGGTACGCACGACCATGCCCGGCTAATTTTTTATTTATTGTAGAGACGCGGTCTCGCCAAGTTGCCGGGGTGAATCTCGAACCTGCGGGCTCAGGAAATCCACTCGCCTGGGAATACAGGCTGAGCCACCAAGCCCGACCTTTTCTTAATAATTTTTTAAGGAGGGAGTCCACATTTTCATTTCACACGGAGTCCCACAAATTATGTGGTCCTTTCTACCACATGATTACATGGCTATGAAGAGGGCTAGTTCCAAGAAAGGGAAGCTCACCTCTGCTGAGGACATGAGGAGGGCAGTACACATTACCTAGAAGGGGAATAAAGTGGCCTGTGAGGGTGCAACAGGGAAGAGGCCAGTGTCTTGGAATGTCTCCCTAGGATGTCTATAGCATTCTATCTCCTAATAAAAAGGTTTTTTGACGAGGATCAGTGACTCTAACATCCCGTCTCTCTGGCAACACCCAGGATGGTGCTAGGCTCTGATAAGGGACCCAAATAAACATTAAGAGGGGACCCCAATTGTTTTCTTACAGGATAATCTCACAGGTTCTCACACATATTCTGCAAAATGTGTTCCAGATTCAATGCAGTTCTATGTCACGTTTTCCTGGGTCACATCAGGCTAAAGCAAAATAAGGGGATTTGCTATATCAACCTGGTTTACATTGTTCTTAGGTAAAAACAATAGTTTGTTTTTCTTCACACAAACAACATTTGCTTTTTTTTTTTTGTTTTTAAACCTCCCACACAAGCAATTTGTGGCATATAGTTCAACAAAAACCTCATTTCTCTCTTACTAGGCCAACATTAAAGTGTGTACTTAAAAAATTTTTTCTTTAATTTACTCCTAGAAGAAAATGTACTAGGCTTTTTCCCTACCTTAACCATAATGGTGGGCTGCACTCTTAATAAAATGATCAAATTATAGCAGAGGCATTTTTTTGGTCCTTGGTTTTTCTGCTTGTTTGACATTTAGTGGCCCCACAGGAAACCAGGACTGTAGGAGTTTTTGTGCTGGGACCTGCGGCCAGCTGTGTGGCTGGGCACTTGTATAAAGAGCTAAGGAGTCACTCTCATCAAATCCCATACTGCTCACAGCACCCTCTGATCCTTCCAGTGGTCCAAGGATCAAGATCATGCTTTTACTCTGGATTCTCTGCTTCACCTCTCTTGCCTCTATCCCCCTCCCACTATGCTAGCCTGAACCATACCTAGAGCGACAAGGTCTCCTGATTGGTTATGCCAGTGGTTCTCCTTTATCTTAGTTTCAGTCCACTGGCAGACTGTCCCCTAAGCACAGAGGTTTTATCACATCATTGTCTCATCAAAAGCTGCCACCATTCTCTCTCCACAGAGCCCCCTGTTTAAAGTTGAGGACACGCCTCATCTCCAAACCTCCCCCTACTCAATTTCTACTACGTCCTCACATTACTCTCATTTCCACTTAGTAATGCCATCCAGCTTTGATCTTGCCTTCCTTGTTGCTATCGCTGTGGCACATGCACTCTTGTTTGTGTGGACATTGTGTGGGTGTGGCTGGGAGGGTGGATGGAAAAAGTCTCCCTCCATCAGCCTCCCAGCTCTAACCCTGTTTGCATTGTTTCCTCATGAACTTCTGTCCTCCAGCTGAATAATAGTGTCTGTTAGCCCTCTGTCACTCTCTCATTATAGTATGTGTTTTGACTTCCTCACCAAATAGAGTACAATGCCTAGAGAGCAGGGACCTCACCTCATCTGCATTCTGAATTCGCCAGGCATTGGGGACATGCAGTGAATACATATTTAGGTTCCCACAGCTTTGCTTTAGCATTCCAGATTCATTAAGTAGACTGGACGTTTGCACAACAAGGAAATTATCCTATGAAAAACTTCCACAGCAAACATCTATGAATTTAATCCAGTTCTCATTTCCCTAAATAGCATGAATGCTAAATCACTCGTAGCTTGAAGAAGCCATTAACCAGAAACTGTTATACAATATAAATAATACAAAAGTGTATGTCACCAAATTAGCCTAAATATATCAGCATACAAACTGCAAATACAACTGCATGGAAAGCCAAATCATTCATGGAGATTCGGCACCTCTTCAAAGAGATTTCTATTTCAACAAGCAGAAAATTTTTACTTTAGGAAGAAACATTATTGATTTTTTAAAAATTAACTTTGGCTAGTTCATCAGTAAATTATTACTTAAAATAAATTAAAATTATTAAATATAATTATTTAACTAAAATTATTTTAGTAAGTTATTTTAAATAAATTACATACATATATATATTTTGTTTTGTTTTGTTTGAGTTGGAGTCTCACTCTGCTGCTCAGGCTGGAGTGCAATGGCACACTCATTGCTACCGCAGCCTTGACCTGCTGGACTCAGTAATACTTCTGTCTCAGCCATCCAAGTAGCTGGAACTACAGGCATGCACCACCATGCCCGACTACTTTTTTGATTTATTGTAAAGATGAGGTCTCACCAAGTTGCCCAGGCTGGTCTCAAACCCCTGACCTCAGGCAATCCTCTTGCCTCTGCCTCCCAAAGTGCTGGGACTACAGGCATGAACCACCATGCCTGGGTAAATAAATTACACTTTTAATAGCACAGATGAATAGCTAAAGCATAGGACCATTTACACTTATGTCAATACATTATATCATGGCCTGACTCATGAAGACTGGACCACTTATTTAGTGGCATAGTTCATGAGGTCACTATGCCACTCCAATAATTTTAAGGAAAAGTATCATTTTCTTTTGTTACCAAGAAACAAATTGGCATTCACTTTTTCTGTTGTTACAGTTTTTACATTTTAAGTCTTTCATTTAAAAATGTATTTTGGAAGCCGGGCTCGGTGGCTCAGCCTGTAATCCCAGCACTTTGAGAGGCTGAGGTGAGTGG
>NW_007074650.1:311774-351308 GCF_000164805.1 Carlito syrichta | reverse complement strand
AGCGGCCACTGCATTCCAGCCTGGGTGACAAAGTGGGACTCTCACTCAAAAAAAAATGTATTTTGGGGGTAAAACTGCAGTACTTTCCATACTGCAATGGTAGATTTTCCCAAATATGAGAGGAGACCCCCGCCTCCAAAACCTGGAATTATCTTTTGGAGGGCAGGTCCCTTGCAGTACCAGTTTCCTCCGCTAGGTAAAGTGTTCTAGGAACCCATCGGCATCAGTGTACCAGCTAGTGTTGTTATGAGAAGTTGCGCTCAGTTTCAGGGAATTTTTTTTGGAGATTCTTGCAGTGCGTTTGCCCATTTCATGATGGGTGATTTACAAGTGCACCTGCCCACATCGTGCTGAATATTCAGCAGTTCTTGACCACAAATAGCATGATCCTCATGCCCCACCCTCCCTATTCACCTGATCTTACCCCGAGTGACTTTTTGGTTTCTAGTATTCAGCAGTTTTTGGCCACAAATAGCATGATCCCCATGCCCCGCCCTCCCTATTCACCTGATCTTACCCTGAGTGACTCTTTTTGGTTTCCCCGGATGAAGAAAGACCTCAAAGGGAAACATTTTGCTGACATGGAAGAGGTGAAACAAAAAAATGGCATAAGCATGAAAAGGCATCAACATGGACGAGTTCAAAAACTGATTTGAACAGTAGAAAAATCACCTCAATAGGTGTATTGCATCAAACAAAGAGTACTTTGAAGGTGACTGAAGTTTAAACATGTAAGAATAAATACATGCTTTTTAATAAATACATTCTGGGTTTTTGGGGTCCCACCCTCCCTTGTATAATTGTGCCTCATGATCACAGATTGTGAGTAATTATGTCAGGATGTCAGGTTGTGTTAGTGAAAGAGGTAAAGCCTTCGGTAGTCCAGTAGCACATATTCAAAGGCAGTGTTCACCTACATGGCCATCAGTACTTCTGAACAGCAATCCTAATATCGAAATCTTAAGATCTGTTCTTCTACAAACATCCAGAATAGTTTGATAACAAAAAGCACAGGGAAAACGAATGTTCTCTTTGGTTTTTTGTTTTGTTTTTGTTTTGTTTTGAGACAGTATCTCACTTTGTTGCCCAGGCTGGCTATTGGCTCACTGCAGCCTTGACCTCCTGGACTGAAGTCATCTTTCCATCTCAGTCTCCCAACTTTCCATCTCAGCTGGAAATATAGGTATGTGCCACTACAACAGACTAATTTTTTTATTTTTTGTAGAAATGAAGTCTCACTATGTTGCCTAGGCTGGTCTTGAACTCCTGGGCTCAAACGATCCCCATGCCCCGGCTTCTCAAAATGCTGAGATTACAGGCATGAGCCACTGTGCCCGGACTGAATGCTATTTTCTAACACTAACATTGGAAATAAAATACCACTTTTTTCTAATCCCTATGATGATTTTGTAAAATCTCCAACTAAATAATTCTTTCTGCCCATGGACTTAAGAGACTCTACTGCCCTGACCCATTTTCTCTTTTTCATTTCCTGCTAAAATCAAATCTTTACCCTCTGAAACTGTTTACATTTCTTTAGGAATGTCTGTTTTCTATCTGGAACACAGCTTAGCAGCTACCTCCTACGAACATTTAGGAAACTGTAAAACACATTATAACTTTGAAATAATATTATCTGAAATAGCTTCCCACAGCCTGGGACATTCAATCTTTTGGGATTTGGTCATCTTTGTAAAATTATTTCACACTCTCCAGAGTAAACTCTAAAATGTAAATTAATTCTCTTATAATTTTCAGTGGTAACTTATAGTCCCATGGATGAGGTTCAAATCCCTTGGAAATGCACTGTATGTAGCATATAAGCTTACCCCTGCCTAGCTTTTAAATTTCAAATACCTACATTCTGTTATATATATGAGGCCCAACAAGTTCGCAAACTCCTCCAGAGAAAGTGCTACATACCTCATTGCTGGATATCACTATGGTCACTTCCCAAGTACTCCCCACCTTGGAAAGTCAAGCACCGATGCCAGTGCCTAGTCCACCCATCAAACTCTTTTTCTGGAATGGCCATCAGAGCTGTTGTTGTATTGCTCTTGAGTGCCCTGAAAGTTACCAAATGTCTTCCTTTAATATTTCCTTTATCTTTGGGTAAAGAAAAAAGTCACTGGGGCAACCCCTTCGGGTTCCCTCCCATTGTGTGAGCTTCTCTGTCCTCTCAATAAATCCTGCATTCTCACTTAAAAAAAAAAAGTCACTGGGGGCCGCATCAGGTGAGTACAGTGCTAACATAAGCACATGGTGGCAAGTTCACAAACTTAATTGTCAGGCTTCAACAAGTAATGACAACAGCTGTCCATGGCCATTCCAGAAAATGAGTTCCAAAATTGCTTTAATGGGTGGTCTAGGCGCTGGCCTCAGTGCACAACTTTCTAAGGGGAGTGCTTCGAAGGTGACTGTAGCGATATCCAGCAATGAGGTATGTAGCACTTTTTCTAGGATGGTTTGTGAATCTCATTGTTGGACCTTGTACATACCTACACTACTTAGTCCAAGCATTCCAAAACTACTTGTATTTCCCTTATTACCCCCATCTCTTTCCTCTTTACATTCGTCAAATTAGGTCATGGTTTCTCAATCTCAGCACTACTGACATTCCGGGCCAGGTAACTCTTAGTTGAGGAGACCTGTCATATGCACTGTAGGATACTTAGCAATATCCCTGGCCTCTACCCATTAGAGGCTGACAGCATATGCCACCCCACTCCAGTTAGACATCCAAAAAATGTCTCCAGAAATTTTCAAATGTCTCTTCATGGACAAAACTGCCTCTAGTTGAGAATCACTGAATCACACAGTCACTGAATCTCTAGATGTCTGCAATAACCTCAGCCCCTTCCCGAGCCAATTTCGCCACACATAGGTTGAAGGGTTATATAACTCAAAGTCATAGCAAGACTGTTTAAAACAAATCATGAGTGTTCACCTTAAAGCAGTCACTTACAGGCAAGAATATGGATGTTAATGGCCTGTGATGGTGCTCTTACTGAATAATAACCAATCAACTCAATCAGATATACACTACTTCTAGTTTCTAGAGGTTTAAGACCAAATACACTGAAAGAGACAGAGTTGCCTAGAATCCTAGAGATAAGTGGTAATGACTAGAAATCAGGTGTCTGTTGACACACATGCAGTAGAAGGTACAGCAACAGTAGAAACCTGAGAATGGTAGACCTTGAACAGTCACTGAGATACAGAATTGCTATTGTGTTTTTGCTGGCCACAAGGTCTAATTATGAACTTACCAAGGTTCCCTGTATTCCTTATTACACTATATATCCTTAAATATGTCAAAAGGACACATAATTCAACTTGAAGAAGCTCCCAATGGCCATATCTGGGACATTCTGAGCTCCAAAATAATTGATAGTAAGGAATTACAGCCCACAGAAAAAAATAAAGATTCTTTAGTCCACACTGATATAAATAATTAAAGGGGAGAAGAGACGGCTCTTTCTTAGAATTACAGTTAATAAATGTAGATGGGATGGTAGAAATAGAAGATTACTATTTGGCAAACACTATAGTAATAACTGATATGGGAAAGAATCAGCAGTGGATGCTAACATTAATAGATGGAAATATGATGAAAGACAAGATACTTGCACACTCTCAAAATATCTCCTTGCAAGATATTTCATGTCTATGAGAAAAATAGTAAATTTACAGTGGAGAAAACTAGCAGTCACTTGCTTACCCAAGTGATCAATTAACTTCACCAGTGATGAGACATTATTTTTATTTATTTATTTTTTGAGTTGGAGTCTCACTCCACCACCCAGGCTAGAGTGCAGTGGCACACTCACTTCAGCACTCACTTCAAAGTGCTGGGATTACAGGCTTGAGCCACCACGCCTGGTCAATGAGATATTATTTATAACTATTTTTAGATAGTTATAAATATAGTGTAGGCCCAATTTTGAATTCTGTTTTTCCACTTATCAAACATTTGCACAAAATAGTATGTACAACTTCAGAACTGTTTTACATTCTAGATATTATTTGAATATTCTTTTTTTCTTTTTTTTTTTTTTGAGTTAGAGTCTCACTCTGTCACCCAGACTGGAGTGCAGTGGCACGCTCACAGCCACCCCAGCGATGCCCTGCTGGGCTCAGGCGATCCTTCCACCTCAGCCTTCCAAGTAGTCAGAACCACAGGTGCATGCTACTACACCCAGGTAATTTTTTGGTATATTGTAGAGACAAAGTCTTACCAAGTTGTCCAGGCTGGTCTCGAACGCCTAGGCTCAGGCAATCCTCTCGCCTCAGCCTCCCAAAGTGCTGGGATTACAGACTTGAGTCACTGCACCTGGCCTGAATATTCTTGATGGTGACAATCTTCATCATTTGAGGGTAGATATAAGTTTTGGAAAGAGTTTAAGAAGTTATTCAGAGCCAAGTATAATAAATAAAGTAAATTATTATACCACATGATAAGATTCTGGAAGATAATTAGGAATAAGTATAAAGTGGCAAAACAGATCTTCCTTCAAATCTCAGAAACTAGCTCTGAGAGCAAATAAAAAAATATATCTGGAGCCTCACAGGTTAAGTGCACTGTTATATCCAAGATGGCAAATTAAAACCAAAGAATAAAAGTTCTTTGTGTTCTGTAACATTCCTCACATGGAGATATGACCATATACCTATCACCAAATGATCTTAAGAATGACATGACAACATGTACAAACAGTCTGGCACAGTATCTGGTTATAAATATTTGTATCTTTACTTCCTCAAAGATTAAAAATCTTTAATGTTATTCCTCATTGCAAAAACGTGAACCATGTCTCATTATAATAGGATTGTATGTCATAGGGAATGAATATATTTAAATCAAATTTCAATTTGTATTTTATAGACTCCGATATATATATAGTCAACTCCTTTTTGGGGCACAAATCACACTGACCATACTTCTCAACTCTTAGGGGTTCAAGAAGTGATTAAGACATTGATTGGTACTGTCTAGGTAAGAATACTCTGGAAGTGAAAAATTACTATTGTAGAAAACTTTCAAACTTTTATCTGTCATCTACATGTAAAATCTGGACTGCTATATTAAGTGAAGAGGCATGTAAAATATTAAAATCTGGATTGAGTTCCTGAAATGGACTTCTACAAGCTTCTATTTACATAATTTTTGCCATTTATAAAAAAGAAAAACTGCCTTTTCAATTTGCATTTTCAAAATGACATGTCAGTCTTAATATTTTTTATCATAAAACTATATAACATAAAAGACTAGGTGTTTAGCAAATTTAATCCTTCAGAAATGCAACCATGTAACCAACGTCAGCTTCAGTATGTACCAATACACAGATACTTAGATAGCTTCCATAACTCATACTTAAAATGGCATTTTAATGACTTAGCATGTGGGCAAACTAAAAGAACAATATTTTCAAATATAATCAAATGTCTTTATGCTCACATTTAGAGAAGCCTGCCATAAACCACTACAAAACAAAAAAAGAAAATTTTAAATAAAATCTTCTTAGTCTTGAGAAGAGCCTGAAACGCATAAAGAAAAGCAAAACGCTCCTTCTGGGTAGGCGTTGCTTCATTGCTAACAGTCCTTAGGCTCAGAGAATTCGACTTCTGTGGAGGCGAATGTCTAATGACTACAGAGCTTTCCAACACTTTGCGCTGAGAGTCTGGCAGCTGCATCACACTACAATTAAATGTCCTAAAAATACACAGGGAGAATATTCATGAAAGTTCGTCTTGCTGTGCAAGTGTGGTCTTCTTTTTTTATTTTTTTTTACAAAAGTATGAGGTTGGCAGTCATGGGACACTGCCAGGGAAGGGGCATGTATCAACACAGAGGGTACCTGATCCTAAACCAGGGAATGTGAGGACCAGGTAGACACCCAAACTTCACCTGTACATATACATTCCTTATGTACCTAATCCTGACTTGTAACCCACATCTTTATAATTAAGTAAAAAAATGAAAAAAAGTATGAGGTTAATTTTCAAACCTGAAAAACTGCAGAAGGTTACTGCAAAAAGTAAATACACGCATGCCTCATTGACTTCACTTTATTGCACTTCAGAGACACTGCAACTTTTACAAATGGAAGGGTGTGGCAACTCTGTGTGGATCAAGTCCATTGGTGCCATTTTTCCAAAAGCATGTGCTTACCTCGTGTCTGTCACATTTTGATAATTTTCACGATACTTCACATTGTTCCATTATTATTACATCTCTTATCAGTGATGTTACGATTATAGCTGTTTTACTACACACTATGCCCACATAAGATGGCAAATTAACCTATAAATGTTGCATATGTTCTGACTGCTCCACTGACCAGCCATTCCTGCATCTCTCTCACCTTCCTTGGGCCTACTCCATCAGACAACAATACTGAAATGAGGCCCATTAATAACCTTACAATGACCTCCGACTGTCAAGTGAAAGGAAGAGCCACAAGTCTCTCACATTAAATCAAAAGCTAGAAATGATGAAGCTTAGTGAGGAAGGGATGCTGAAAGCCAAGACAAGATAAAAGCTAGGCCTTTTGCCCCGAACAGCCAGGGTGTGACTGTAAAGGACAAGCTCTTGGAAATAAAAGGGCTACTCCGGTGAACACAGGAAAAATAAGAAAGCAAAAGAGCTGATATTGATATTCTTAATATTGCTGATATTGAGAAAGTTTGAGTGGTTTGAGTGGATCTGTTTCGGAACAGATCCAACCAGCCACATCATTCCTTTAAGCCAAAGCTTAATCTAGAGCAAGGCCCTAACTCTCTTTAAGTCTATGAAGGCTGAGAGAGATGAGGAAGCTCTTACCTGCTGAGGACGTAGAAGAGATATTGAAAGCTAGCACAGGTTGGTTCACGAGGTCTAAAGAAAAAAGCCATTTCCATAACATAAAAGTGCAAGGTGAAGCAGCAAGTGCTGAGAGAGAAGGTATAACAAGTTATTCAGAAGATCTAGCTAAGATCATTGACAAAGATGGCTACACTAAATAGCAGTTTTTCGTTGTTTTTTTTTAACCTAATACATTTTTAATTAGCATTTTTTTCCTTTTTTTTTTAAAACAGGACAAGTAACAGATTACATCAAACTTCAGAACTTCTCAAATACCTAGTTATTATAAACATTCCCATCTGTCTTGCAGGGAGGGATCTTGGTCGGCTTAACAGTTTCAAGTAAAATAAACTGCATAATCGTATATATTACAATAATAAATGTACAATGTTTACATGAAGTATGTTTTAGAAACAAGAAAAAGATGCATCTGCATTGAAAGACGACCTTTTAAAATGCCACAACTATTTTTTACATTCACTCTTGCAACAGGTTACCAGATGGGGTCACTAAGCTCAGATAAATCACTATGATGCACATAAAATACAGAAAGATTGGTTACTTTATATATTATATATATTTATATTTTCACACATTAGCACCTGAGACATAAACTGATAATCTAAAATGTATTCTCTTCAGATAAATCGTATTTTATTCTCCATAAACATGGTGCCCACAAAAGCACATTTTCAATGTAGACAGAACAACCTTCTTTTGGAAGAAGATGCCATCTAGAACTCTCCTACAGAGGAGAAATTAATACTTGGCTTCAAGGATTCAGAGGACAGTCTGACTCCCTTGTTAGGGGATAATGTAGCCGGTGACTGTAAGTTGAAGCCAATGATTGTTTACCATTCCAAAAATCCTAAGCCATTTAAGAATTATGCAAAATCAACTCTGCCCATGCTCTATAAATGGAACAACAGGCCTGGATGACAAAACATCTGTTTATAGCATGGTTTACTGAATATTTTAAGCCCACTGTTGAGACCTACTGAAAAAAGAAAAGATTCCTTGCAAAATATTATTGTACATTGACAATGTGCCTGGTCACCCAAGAGCTCTGATGGAAATATACAAGGAGATTCACTATGTTTTCATGCCTGCCAACACAACATCCATTCTGCAGCTTCTGATCAAAGTATCATTTCAACTTTCAATTTTTATTATTTAAGAAACACACTTGGTGAGGCTATAGCTGTCATAGGTAGTGATTCCTCTGATGGATCAGGGCAAAGGAAATATTAATAGAAAGTTTTCTGGGAAGGACTCAGCATTCTAGATGCCATAAAGAAAATTTATGACTCATGAGAGGAGATCAAGATATAAACACGCACAGAAATTTGAAGGAAGTTGATTTCAACCCCCAGGGATAATTTTGAGGAGTTTAAGACTTCAGCTGAGGAAGTCACTACAGATGAGGTAGAAATAGTAAGAGGACAAGGATTAGAAGGGAAGACTGAAGATATGACTAAATTGCTGTAATCTCATGAGAAACCTTGAACTAGAGAGGAGTTGTTCCTTATAGATGAGCAAAGAAAGTGGTTTCTTGAGGTGGAATCTATTCCTGGTAAAGATGCCATGAAAATTGTTGAAATGACAATAAAGAATTTAGAATATTACATAAATTTAGTTGATAAAGCAGTGGCAGGGCTTGAGAGAGCTGACTCCAACTCCAAAGAAGTTCTGCAGGTAACATGCTATCAAACATCATCCTACGCTATAAAGAAATCTTTCATGAAAGGAAGGAGTTGATTAATTGGGCACACTTCACTGTTCTAAATCAAATGGCACAAAGTGAAAGTCACCTGAATTCACTACATGTCAGTATAAACTCATGGGACTTTTGGCACCTAGAAGACGTTACAAAGAAAACACTGAATGAAGTGGTAGGTCTTTTGGTTCAAGATTAAGGCAACAAAATGCTGCAATGTGTGCTACTCATTAAATATAATTTGGGGGGGGCAACCCCCTCAGGTACCCTCCTGCTCTGGGAGCTTTTCTATTGTCTCAATAAATCCTGCTTTCAAACAAAACAAAACAAAAATAATAATTTTTTTTTCATTTTTGATCTTTCTACTACACTTAACCTTTTCAGGATTAGTCAGCCCGCACTTGCTTTGGGCATAAACCAATATGCTGGTCAACTAGCTTTTCCCTTCATTAGACTAGTTTCTGAACAGAAAGTAACAAAGGTGGAAATCGTAAGAGGAATGCAGGTGGGCCTCAATACACAACAGGAATTTCACAGAACATATGTTCTTTTATGAAACAAATTAAGTGCATGTACTGTACCTGATTAGCATCTAATCCACATATAGGTCTCTCCCAGCTACAGAAACATTGGGACACATGCCCATGGCTTTGCCAGTTGAACAACTTTTTGTCTACAGCTTTGAGAGTATTTCTGGTTTTTTTAAAAATAGAGATGGGATCTCGCTATGTTGCCCAGGCTGGTCTTGAACTCCTGGGCTTAATAAATTGTCCCACCTTGGCCTTCCAAAGTGCCGCGATTGCAGGCATGAGTCACTGCACCTGGCTGATAGTATTGCCCAAATCCCAAAATATTAAAGTCTCTTCCAGTAAGCTACTTCTAGGAATCTATCCTAAGGAAAATGAATCAGCTAAAGCATGTTTAAATTCACAGACAGTAAGATGTTCAGAGGATAAAAGAAAGAACAACTAAAAACAACCCAAATGTCCAAGAATAGGTTAAATAAATTATGGCATATTTAGCCAGGTAAACAGTATTCACTAAAATCTGAAATATGAAGATTATATAACAACATAGGAGAGTATATAATAAGTGAAAAAGCAGGATACACAATTACATGAAAACTATGCTATGTAAAAAGTCTGTGTACATATATATTTAATTGTATAAACCAAACTGTTATTTATTAGTGATTCTGTTTAAGAAGTAGAGCAAAGTTGGAGAAGAAGGGCAGATGTGAAAAGAAACTTTCAATCTTTGCATTTCCAAATTGTTTGAATTTTTCCAGTACAAATGTACTTGGGTAGTTTTCTCTTTTTAAAAAAAGAAACAAAAACATGTATACTGCATAAAAATATGTACAGGAATATTCAGTTATGAAAATATAGCATTAAAATGGAAGGATTGTGTATTTATATTTTTTATATTTTCTAAACTTTCTGCAGTATCATATTCCTAAATTTTTGAAATTAAATCTACTGGGGCCAGACATGGTGGCTCATGCCTATAATTCCAGCACTCTGGGAGGCCAAGGTGGGAGAATTATCTCAGTCCAGTACAAGACCAGCCTGGGCAGCATCGTGAGACCTCGTCCCTACAAGAAAAACAAAAAAAAATTAGCCAGTGTATATAGTCCCAGGTACTCAGGAGGCTGATTGGAGGATTCCCTGAGCCCAGGAGGTCAAGGCTGCAGTGAGCTGTGGCAGTGATCATGCCATTGTACTCTAGCCTGGGCAAACAAGTGAGACCTCATTTAAAAAAAAATTCATTAACTAGTTAAATTAAATCTATAAAATAACTCTAGGAGTCATCACTTTGTCTAGTATACAATCACTCTTAAATCTATTTTTTCATTTTTCAGCTCCTACTCATAGTATAATTTTATAGCACAACCTATTATCGCACAGAGTTCACCTGGTAAGCACCAGATGAAATTCCATCACTCTAAAACAAACAAAATAGAAATCAACTGCTTAGCTTATTAATTATTTGTTCTGGTCCTCATCATTATCACTGAAGCCTCTCCCAGAGCCTGACCACAGGAGGCATATAGCATAGCCACAAGCCACAAGATGAAAGGTCTAGAAACACCCTTCCTAGGTATGAATCCCAGCTCCACCACCAGATTACTTGGTTTGATTCTGCCTAGATTACTTGGTTTGATTCTACCTAGATTACTTGGTTTCTACCCAGATTACTTGGTTTCTCTTTGCCTCAATTTTCCCACTGTAAAATGGAAATTATAGCAGTTAATTTTCAAAGTTGTTATAGCAATCAGTGGAAAATACTAACATAATGCCTGGTACAGTCACCTATCAGTTATTCTCTATTACTTAATGGGGCTGTTTGCTATTATTCAATGTACTGTCAAATACATATGTAACAAAATATACATCATGCTAACCATTATTATAATCAAATAAAAATACATTTATGACAAAATTTGATAGTGCATAAAATTTCAGCTTGATAAACTAATTTTAATATGATCCTTATACTCCATGTATTTACTCCCCTTAGACAACAAAGAATAATTAAGGAAACAAAAGAGTCTGCAGTGATGTCATTTTTATCTCACTTACACTTTACACTGCATAATTCACTACAAGCTAAAATTGTTTCTCCTAAGCATCTCTTCTAATTTGCAAATGCAGTAACTACTACTGACAAAATTTTAGTATATTCCTCTAGTTTCCCATTAAAAGGAACAAAATATTATTTAAGATCAGGGGAAATTGCCTTACAACGGATATCAGAATGGCAAAATATAAACATGACTTAAAAAAAAAGAAGAGGGATATAGAAATGTTTCCTTCTTTCTTCCTGCTTTTCGGATCACTTTTTGAAAAGGGGGTTCAACAAATCAAAAACAAAGATTAAGCCCTACCTTCCCCCTTTCAAAAATCTAAGATAAATCTCCTTAGATCAGGAATCAAAGAACAAAATAACATTTTTCTCTCCCTTTCTATACCCTTATTTCCTTATGTACTGAAAAATCCCACTGATTGCTCTTAGTCTGTTGATTCCTGGTTGGGATAAATGTTCCATTACTTGAGGGCAGATCAGAGTTACCCATAATAAATTACTTATGACTACATATCAACAATTTGAGTTTTACGTAGCAATTTCTGAGAAGACACTCTTTTGCCTAAAATATGGTGAGGTCATTATGAAAAAATAAACCTTCACTAGAAAATGTGATTCCAGAAAAGTGAAGGAGGGTACAAAAAGATAAGTAATTTTTATGTTATGGTATCCATGAAATAAATTTTAAAAAGAGAAGATGGAAACCTTCATAAACTCTAAAATGGCTGATGAGATGCAGACACTCCAAGGGGTTGCCCTGTTCCTTAAAGAGAGCCTACTGCACGTGAGAAGTCCAAGGTTGGCTGTGGTCCCAAAGTCTGGAAGTGTTTTACCCCTAACGCATCAACTGCAAGCAATTTCTGAGTCTGTTTTGCCTCTGCCCATGACAAACATCAACTTGCTCCAAAATTCCACAAAATATGTTTCTTTTATGTTAAAACTCTGCTGTTTCTGGGAAAGCTAAAAGTTAGAACCTTTTTACACATGTGGATAAAAGCTATATTTGGACCTTTCAGTCCCTTAACAGAATAAAGACATTTTTAAAGAACTCTTCCTGCCGCATTTTGAAAGTCACTCTTTCAAAAAAATGGAAAAAGTAAACTTTGTTTTCCTATACAATCTCTTTAACTTAAAAGTTCAAAAACAAATTGTTCCTTAAAGAAAAACACTGAAGTGAAGCATTTAATCCAAATTAATTTTGAAAGTTAAAATTACTTAATAGAAGAATGTGACTTTTCTTTACAGATAATTTTTTTCTAGTTATTACATTTGTAAACATAGATTTTATATTACATCTATGTATTAAATACAGTACTTTGAAACTCATAGGATTAAACCATGATTTTTTACACTTCACTTTAATACATTACCATCATTTGGGATGTCTATCTAATCTGCTGTGAAGCTATGCTATCCAATCATGTCAGCCTCACACAATGAAGACAGATAGAAATCCAAGACAGTGAAGATTACAACCATGACATTCTAACACACCTGAATCAATTAGAGTAACAAGTGGACAGAAAGGCTACGAGGAAGTCTATACATTCTGAAATAAAGTTTAGCGCACGAGCATATGGCAGATAACAAAGTTAATAGTCAAACAGGTAACATTTCCTCTTGAATCACTTCAATTACTCTACACACCAAAATTTCTGAATCTCAGCACTACTAATATTTTGGGCAACAAAAAGTTACGTCGTGGTCTTTCTGTGCATTGCAGGATTTCAGCAGCATTCCTAGCATCTACCCACTAGATGCCAGTAGAATCCTCAGCCCCACTTGTGATAACCAAAAAAAGAATCCAGACATTGCCATATGTCCCCTGGGGCAAAATCATCCCTAGTTAAGAACCACTGCTCTACACTGAAGAAAACCAAAGAGTTAACATAGATAAAATCCTAAAATATGAATTTATTTGAGGTGATTTCATAAAGAAAGAAAATACATGGGTTAGTTGTAGTGACATCAAATCAGACTTTGTAAACAGAGGTTTAGTAGGTAGGTGTGATCATCCAGTTTGAAGGAAGAAAAGATACAAGGGACACTGTTTTCATAACATAAATGCTATTGGCACACAACACACCACCGTGTCTCCAATCAGGAAAGCTTCAGAGCCCATAAAGGATCACAAGAGTCCCTTAAATCTTCCACTCAGGGGTTGGGATGGGGTCAGTGACTGTTCATGATGGATTGTCTATAAGTTATTTAATCTCTAGCCTTGTGTAGAAGATCAGATTGATTTAAAATGAAAACAAATCTGGGTAGGAAGTAACCAGAAAAAGAATATAAAATTTAGGCAGTCTAGAATTTTGTGCACGGACCACTAATTAACAGGTCTTAGTTCAGTTCTCATTCCTTTCTCTTCACCTAAGGAAAGCTGTCCTTTCCTTGAGAATTTTCAGAGAGCAGAAAATTCTTGGCCTTTTGGCTAAGATAAGGTCAAGTGTACATAACTGTAGAAAAAAAAATTTTAACAACAACAAAAAAGGATTAAAATGAACACTGCCATTTAAAGGTTCATGCTTAAACATAAGACAATTTTATTTCAAAGCAAGATTTAACGTACTCTTTATACTTATAATATATATCAACCAAAAATAGACATAGTATGTTGACTCAGCACCAAGAAAACAACAGCTTTTAAGGATACCTGGTACACTAAAAATAAAATATCTAAAGTTGTATCTATCAAAACTTAAATCTGTAATTTTTCCAAAGAAATGTTTTATTATTTGAAAGTTTAAAACTAACTTTTCTTTGTAAAGAGAAATTAATGCTTAAGTTCATAAGGCATAAACAGTGACAAAAATGATACTTGTAACATTTCATAGCCACATACCAAGATTTCAAGGATTAACTCATAATGTGTTTGAATTCCTAAAATCTGATTGACATGAGATTTTCTTTGTTAGTTCTTGAATTTTAGGTTTTGAGTAGACATGAGGAAGAAGTAGGAGAAATTAGAACAGCAAATACTAAATTCTCGATGGCAACTGTAATTTTGTTTCCTTCAGATTAGTTTAAAAAATTTTTCTTCCTCTACTTTTCTTCAACAAAGAATTGAAAACATACTACACAGAATTTGTCTCTTGCTTTTTCTACTTAACATTTATTCATACCTTTAAATATTCCTCTAAACATCATTTTCTTATTTTTGGAGTAGGAATCTCCCTCTATCGCCCAGGCTAGAGTGCAGTGGCATGCTCACGGCCATCGCAGCCTTGATCTGCTGGGCTCAGGTGATCCTTCCACCTCAGCCTTCCAAGTAGCTAGAACTTCAGGCATGCACCACCAAGCTCAGCTAATTTTTAAATTTATTGTAGAGATGAGGTCTCGCCAAGTTGCCCTGCCTGGTCTCAAATCTGTAGGCTCAGGCAGTCCTCTCACCTCGGCCTCCGAAAGTGCTGTCATTGTAGTTGTGAGCCACTGCACTCATAAACATAGTTTTCAATGGCCAGTACATATGAATTCTATGATAAGATAATTTAACTGTGTTCTATTTTAGGGCTTTTAAACTGCTTCCAATCTTTTGCTCTTAAGCTGCAATGAAAATTCTTATGCATAATTATGTTTGTACCTCAGTTTATTTAGGATAAATTCCAAAAGATAATTTACTAGTTTAAACAGTAAGAACATTTGCATTGTCATATATATTAACACATCACTTTCTGTAAAGCTTATCCATTTTACACTTCCCTCACCATTTGAGAATGTCAATTCACTGCATATTCAAAAATAGTAGACATTTTCATTTTTAAAAACCTGTTAATTTAAAATATTGAAATAATACCTCATTGCTTTAATTCATCTTTGTATTAATGAGATTAAACCTCTTCAATATTTACTACTCATAATTTTGCTTTTTCAAATTGCCTGTTTAAACTTTTAATAAATTTTTTAATTGTAGCATTTGTCTTTTGAGTCAAGGTCTCATTCTGTCACCTAGACTGGAGTGCAGTAACACGGTCATGGCTCACTGGAGTCCCGAATGCCTGGGCTCAGGTAATCCTTCCATTTTAGCCTCTGATTAACTAGAACTAAAGATGCACACCACCACCACGCCTGCCTTTTTTCTTTCTTTTGTTTTGTAGTAATGAGGTCTCACCATGTTGCCCAGGCTGGTCTCAAACTCCCGGGCTCAAGTAATCCTCCCTCCTTGGCATTCCAATGTGCTGGGATTACAGGTGTCAGCTGCAAGGCCTGGCACATTTGTCTTTTTCATATTTAATTACTAAATCCAACATTAAAGTTTATAAACCCTGTTTGGCATCCAGAAATTTTTAATTTTTATGCTGTCCAGTCAAACTTTCTTTTGTGATTTTCCTGCAACTTTTATGCTTAGAAAATTTTTCCCATTTCAACATAACTATTGACATGCTTTCTTTTAGTTCTTTTGTTTCATTTTGACATCTATATTTTTTAAACACCTGGAATTTATTTTTGGTATGGTATAAGAATGATGATTCAATATCTGGTAGCATGAAAGACCATTAATCATTATTTCCAAAATTTCCCTGTCTATTTTCCCAGATTAACTTTTAACATTACTTTGTCAGGTTCCCCACTCCCCTAAAAAAAAACTCTCATGTGGATACTTATTGAAATTGCATCAAACTATAAATGAAAATCAGAGAGAGGCTGGGTATGGTGGCTCACACCTATAATCTCAACACTTTGGGAAGCAGAGACAGGAGAACTGTTTGGGGCCAGGAGTTCAAGCCAGCCTGGGCAACATAGCAAGACCTCATCTCTACAAAAAATTTTAAAATATTAGCCAAGCGTGTTGGCACGTGCCTATAGTAACCAGCTACTTGGAAGGCTGTGGTGGAAGGATCACTAGAGCTCAGGAAGTCAAAGCTGTGGTGAGTCACGATGGTGCCATTGCACTACAGTTTGGGCAATAGACTAAGACCTTGACTTAAAAAAAAAAAAAAAAAAAAAAAAAAAACCCAGAAAGAATATATAGAAGAACGTTGAACTGGTACTTAAAAGTATCCTTATTTTGGACTTGATTGTCATAGAAATATAGTATCATATTTGTCTAGCAGCATGTTGACTTTTTGTTTCAGATAAAAAAATTTCTAGTGTATTAAGTGAAATAGCTTTTTATTTTCATTACTAAATCTTTAACTGAATATGGACATTGTATTTTTTCAAATGCCTTTCCAACGTCTATCTGGGATTATGTGCATGTGCTACAATGCTTTATCCTATAAATCTCATGTATAGAGAGGTTTCTTATTAGTAAGCCATCCTTAATTACTACTGGCTAAGTCCTACTGATCACACTGTATTATTCCGAATATGTTGATTTTGAGTAGCTAGTACATTAGTTAATATTTTTACATTTCTAGTCTGGAGGCTTTTTGAAGATGTTTAGAGTAACTATTAAAATTTCAATAATTACTGCTTCAATTAGCTATTCAACTTCTTTATTTCATTTATATTTTCCCTGTATAACATTTATTTGGAGATTTCCAAATTTGAGTTCTGATTTGTAAAATCTCATCTGCACTTACTGTTTATATTCTACTGGTTTTCTGCCCCTAAATTAGCCTATTTCAATTTTCATTTCTCCTTTGATTAGGTATCTTAAATATTTGTCTCTTTATTTCTTGTCTTCCCCATGCCCACCAAGAATCAACTATTTGAATGACCAAATTTCCTTTTACTCCTGTGGCCTAATTTATTTTCACTTACCTACGGAGTGAATCTGAAGGTGTTTTGTGTTGTTCTGCACTGTTAACTCAATTGTACCTGTGTCTATTTTCATTCATACTGTGAACCCATTTGGGGACAGGCAGCTCTAAAGAACTAAACACCTTCTAATTAATTAGAAAAGTCCTTCTAATCTCACCATAATCTACTGGAATCGTCAGGCCCTATTTTTAAGATTTTGTTAATGTTACTGAAAACACTCTACTTACTAGATCCAGTGTGAGAAAATTAAAAACTAATTTGACTGTGCTTTTCCAGGAGACAGTGCTCTGGTGTTTTACATTATTCACTCTTTGCATTTCAAGAACCAAACGCTTCAAATTAAATTATGTAAGAGGGCAGAAACAAAATGGAATGAAGAAACAAATTTAACGCTGAAAGCTATAATTTTTAATATAATGTAAATATAAACAATTTAACTTTATGGAAATTGGGAGAAAATACACTTCAGAAGTCACATGTTGCTTTTTAGGAATCATAATCTGACTGTGGTGAAAAACAATATTCATATAATTGCTACTCATGTGTTCTTGCAATATGTCCAGTATTTTTAATCCATTAGACGCCCAGATATAGTGTTGCCATAATTTGATTTTTTATTTTCCTGAGCAATTGCCATTCATTTTTCAGAAATGCTAATTGTCTTCATTATTCTTTATGAAACTTACATGGACATTCCTAATAAAAGTATTTTGAAATGTATTTCCATATTATACACAAGTGGGAAGCAAAGAATTTTCTAAAAATATTATATATCCTTAATTCTGATGAAGTGATACCTTTGGATGTCACTTCTGTGATATTCAAGCCCATACTGACTTTACTAACCAACAGTTGTTCTTTACATCCCACTTGATGTAGGGTGCTTCCTCAACTTACACTTTTCCCTCAGAAATTCACATTTTCCCTTCCAATAATCAAAAGAAAAAGAAGTATATAATTGACTTCTCTATATTCACTTTTGAGATATCTGGGGAAAGTTCAGTCCCTTACATTTTTCACAATAGAGGCTAGTAACCGCCCCCCACACACACACACTTCTCAAGTAGGAGCTTTAGAATAATTTCTAGCAGACTGCTAAATTCTGTTGTTGTCTGACTAAGTAACCACCATGGTTCAGGCAGTTTGAAGGTAACATGGAGAGCTGAGGATTAGCAGCATCTTACCTGCTTTCCATCCAGCGTGCAGAGCCTCTTGACCACTCCTGAGTCTAGTTTAATGGCTTCAGTGATATCTGTTAAGACCTGTTCGAAGGAATGAGCAGTCTTTTTATTCAGAAGGATCCGCACAGCTTTTCTAGGCTTCACTCCACTTCGGATCACAGTCACTAATTTGGGTTTGATGAAATCTTTACTTTCTTTGACTTCACTTTTCACTGAGGAGGCAGCAGCCAGGGCTCGGGTTGTCCCACCCTTGATGTTCACAGACCAGTTCGGATTAACATTTTTAGTGTAATCAACTTTACGAAATGGTTCATTGGATGCACACACGTAACTCTCACCTAAAAGGCAAAAATTAATTTGATTAGCATAATTTTTTTTATCCCTACCATAGGAATATTTTGTTTGAAGAACAGATGGTGGGGATTCTGTAAGCAAACTAATCTTCATTTAAAGGGTTCCCAAAGTTGATGAACTAATTTAGTCAAAAGAACAAAAAACAAAAACCATCCTGATAGAAATAATTATATCACAAAATAATATATTCATATAAAGAAAAAAAAATATTTTCTTTCTTCCAATTGTAGATTTCAGTTCTATTAAAAAAAATCACATCTTCACATAGCTGACTAAATTATACTCAGCTAAAGGGTTGTTTATTCAATTAATAAAGCACCACAAAAATGAGGGAAGAGTTTTGGCAGCTCAAAGAAACATCTTGGGAAATTTTTTCCTTAATAAAGAATGTAAATTAGTATGCAATTTAAACTATAAGTTTAAATAGACAAACTTTTCTTCATATACTTAAATAGGATAGAATATCAAGTAGCTAAAATGTTGTCTTCATTGCTCATGAAGCCTTCTGCTTAATTTTTAACTATAACATAAAAGCTATATTGTTTGTCAATTGGCTCATCAATGCAGTATTTACTAATTTAAGTTCCAAAATTTCCAAAATTGTATGCTAAGATACCATAATTTTTCTTCAGGAAATTCAGGAAACTCAGCAACCACCCAATTCTTCTGCTCTTGATTTTTTGACATACAAGAGAATTATACTCAGAGATTTTTCTCTAAGATATCTTGTAATTCAGCCAGGTGGCTCAAATCTATAATCCCAGCACTTTGAGAGGCTGAGGTGAGAAGATTGCCTGAGCCCATGGGTTCGCAACCAGCCTGGGCAAACTGGTGAGACCTCATCTCTACAATAAATCAAAAAATTAGCCAGGCATGGTAGCACATGCCTGTAGTTCCAGCTGTGTGGAAAGCAGAGGCAGAAGGATCACCGGAGCCCAGCAGGTCAATGCTGGGGTGGCCGTGAGTGTGCCACTGCACTGCAGCCCGGGCGATGGAGTGAGACTACAACTAAAAAAAAAAAAAAAAAAAAAAAAAAAAAAAATATATATATATATATTATATATACATATATATATATATATATATATATGTCGGAACTCAAAAAAGAATCCATTATATTTTCACATATTCAGACTCATTATTAATATAGTATTATATGAGCATTAAATATTACAGATGCTTAAAACAAAAATAACCAAAATAGTGAAAGGGGATTCCTGAAGAAATCCTATTAATATAAATGCTATATTTAACTATTATCATGATGTTCTTGAAATCCTGATTAATGGAGAACTTTAGAGACTCCCAGAGGCACATGAATAATTCAGGAACAGATCAGGCGTACAAGAGGGATTTAAAAAGAAGAGCAATGTCCTCTATTTAAGAGTATAATTTGGGCACTGCCCAAAATGACTAGATAACCAATCACAGGCTTACACTGCTTCTATATCAGTAATCTAAAACCTAGCCCACCCATCACCATTTAGTTAGTTTTCATCTCTGTAGCCTTCTCCAAATCATTTCTCACAGTATGATCATGTGGGAAAATAGCAAGTAATTTAAAAAAGAGGTATCAGTTTAATAAAACAGAACTATATGAGGGGGACCAAAACAAACCTGAAATTATTTTTTGGAGAGCAAGCCCCTTGTTAGTATAGACTTTCCCTAACTAGGTAAGTGTTCTAGGAACCCATCAGCATCAGTGTACCAGGTAGTGTTGCTGTGAGAGGCTGCATTCAGCTTCAAGGACTTTTTTTTTTTTTAATTCTTTCAACGCATTTGCCCATTTCATGATGGGTGATTTACATGAACAACCTGCCCACACCGTGCTGTTTAGCAGTTTTTGACCAAAAATGGCACGATCCAGCACCCCACTCTCTCTGTTTACCCAATCTCACCCTGAGTGACTTTTTTTGCTCCCCCGGATGAAAAAAGTCCTCACAGAGAAATACTTTGTCAATGTGGAAGAGGTGAAACAAAAAACAACAGAAGCACTGAAAGGCATCAACACTGATGAACCTAAAAAACTATTCTGAGCAGTAGAAAAAGTGTCTCGATGGGTGTATTTCATCAAAAAGAGAGTACTTTGAAGATGACTGAAGTTTAAACATGTAAGGATATTTTATAAATACACAGACTTTTATAAATAAATTCTGCTTTTGGGGGGTTCCCCTATACATCAGATGTATTAATGGGCAAAAGACGTACTCATGGGCTTGCTTTAATTTCACAGAGAAAGTAACACTCACACTGAAAAATTCTTACTATTTTTACCAAAGATAAAAATTTAATTATACAAGGGTGATCTCAAAACACCTGGAATTTATTTATAAGAAATTGGTCAGGCACGGTGGCTCAAGACTGTAATCCCAGCACTTTGGGGAGCTGAGGTGAGAGGATTACCTGAGCCCAGGGGTTCGAGAACAGCCTGGGCAACTTGGTGAGACCTCATCTCTACAATATATCAAAAAAAGTAGCCAAACATGGTAGCCCACGCCTGTAGTTCTGGCTGCTTGGAAGGGTGAAGCAGCAGGTTGACGCTGGGCTCTCCGTTTGATGCAATACACCCATCAAGATGCTTTTTCTACTGTTCAAAACAGTTTTTGAGCTCATCAGTGTTGATGCCTTTCAGTGATTCTGCTGTTTTTTGTTTCACCTGCACTCCAGCCTGGACGACAGAGTGAGATTCCAACTCCAACTCCAAAAAAAAAAAAAATTGTGTATTTACTCTTACAGGTTTAAACTCAAAGTACTCTGTTTGCTGCAATACACCCATTGAGACTCTTTTTCCACTGCTCAAAACAGTTTTTGAACTTGTCAATGTCGATGCCTTTTAGTGCTTCTGCCATTTTTTTGTTTCACCTCTTCCACAGCAGGAAAATGTTTCCCTTTGAGAACTTTTTTCCACTGGGAAACAAAAAAAAGTCACTCAGGGTGAAATGAGGTGAATAGAGAGGGTGGGGTAAGGGAGTCATGCTGATTTTGGTCAAAACTGCCATGGTGTGGGCAGGTGTGCTCGTAAATCACCCATCATGAAGTGGACAAATGCACTGAAACAATCTCCAGAAAAAAAAGGACCTACTCATGCTAGGTACTGACATGATATGAAACCCACTTTGGTAATCCTGGCACCCAACACAGGCTCAGGACATGGTTTGGGGGTTACATCTATGTTTCTGTATCCTGGGCACATAAATCCCTAAAGGACAGATGTCATATCTTGATGACAACCATCACCAAAATACCCTTGTTATGTCTCCACCCAGATCCCACAATCTCCTAATGTAACTGTGTCTCTTACATAGATTTGCTTACAAAGAGACAATATGCTGACAAAAGACCTTAAGCTGTTGGATCCCTGGGCAGTTACAGCTCTTGATGTTGTTAGTCAGTCAAGAATCATTCTTGGTTATGTACTAGGCACCTATAAGATAGATTAGAAGCAATCAGCCTTCCTCTACCCAGGTTATTCCTACTGTAGGGATTCTTATTTAAGATTAGTGACGCCCCTGCCAACTTGGGGCTCTCTCCTTTCTCCCATCCTGGCAAGGAGAGCATGACTTCATACTTTATGCAGCTAGAAACTTAGGAGGCATCCTTCACTCTGCTGGCTTCTCTGCCTACTACATTCTGGCATCAAGTTCTGTCTACTCTATCTTCTAAATAGTTCTAAAAATTCTCCTCCTCTCTGCCCTCACCACCACCCACATCCCACCTGGATAAATGCAAGAATCTTCTGTTTTTTGCTCATTTCCCAGAAATATAATGAGTTTTCCAAGTGGCAGTACATTTTATGCTACTGTCATGGCTGAAAAAGTACATCCTAAAGTAATGAGTCTTAATACTGATAAAATACGACATTATAAGGACACATTTCTTTAACTATTGCCAATACATGTCAAAACTGCACTCACAAAAACAAGAAAAGAATAAGATCTCATTTAAAAATTATGAGTTAAGCTAGGATATGAGTATGTGTATCATATAGATGTATTCATTTTTCTTTTTCTGTTTGTTTTTTTTTTTTTTTAAATCAGGGTCTCACACTATCACCAAGGCTGGAGTGCAGTGGCACCATCACAGCTCACCACAGCCTCAACCTCCAGGGCTCAGGCAATTCTTCCACCTTAGCCTCTTGGGTAGTTGGGACTACAGGTGCAAGCCACCATGTCCAGTTAATTATTTTATTTTATTTTATTGTTGGTAGAGATGAGATGTTGCTGTTTTGCCTAGGTTGGTCTCAAACTACTGGGCTCAAGTGATCCTCCTGCCTCAGCAATCCCAAAGTACTGGGATTACAGGCGTGAGCCACCACACCTGGCCCACATGTATTTTTTCATATATAGATATACAAAAAAATAAAGCAGTCCCTGATGTCCAGAACCGGTGTTTCACAGCTAGACCTCAATGTTATTATAAGCTGGCCTGAGACTTAGAGTTGAGCTATTTTGTTCTTTTGTTGGACATAATCTCACAGACTATATCAAACAAAGTCACTGAGGCTTTATTATGATAAAGTGACAGAAAACAAGGCCACTGTGCAACTCACAGTACCAAACATCCCTCTCTTGCACTAAATGGGTGACTGTCACTTCTTGACCAATTATAGTCTTTTCCAGAATCTAATCTGCCCTCCCGGTAAATAAGATTTATAGAGGTATCCAATCACAGAATTGTCCCTTTGACATCACCCAATACAGAGCGAGTTCTTGCTTCCTTAGATCCTCCCTAAAATTACCCAACCAAAGCCCCAACTCTACGATAGGTTCTAATGCCCTCCTACTAGGACACCCCATGGTAGCTCTTCCTCACTGCAAAGAGTAATAACCCTAACTTACTCAACTATAGGTATGTTCCCAGTGGTCTCTGGCTGAAGGGAATTGCAATACATGTATACATATTCATTCTCCCTCCCTCACCTTTCCTTTCTCTCCAGTTCTTTGACATAAGAGACTGGGGGGAACCATTTTGCAAATTCCTGTGAATATTACATATAAAGAGGGTGTTGCTTTTTGTATTGAAGGAAGATGAATAGAAGCACAAGGTATAGCATAACTGGTTTCAGGCCTGGTAATGGAATAGAAAGTCTTTCTTCTTTTTTTACTTTTTTTAAAATTTGAGTTGGAGTCTCACTCTGTCGCTCGGGCTGGAGTGTAGTGGCACGCTCATGGCCACCATAGCTTTGACCTGCAGGGTTTAGGCGATTCTTCCACCTCAACCTTCCAAGTAGCTAGTATGACAGGCACACGCTACCATGGCTAGCTAATTTTTTATTATAGAGACGAGGTCTCATCATGTTGACCAGGTTGGTCTTGAACCTGCAGGTTCAGGCAATCCACTTGCCTGGGCCTCTCAAAGTGCTGGGATTACAGACTGAGCCACCTAGCCCAGTAAAAGCCTTTTTAAAATAGCCTTGCCTCTGGAAGGAGTCTCAAAGGATATACTCACTGACATCCAAAGAATATCTCAAAGGATATTCTTAACATTGACATCTATTCAAAGATCTGCATTACTTCTCATTTAGCAGGTTGACATACTAAGTGTCTGCAATCATCTGTTTGGGAGGCCACTAACTTTCACCCTTACTCAAGAGGCTCTTAAAAGCAAGGAACTCCCAAGTTTTTGTTCTCTGAAAGCCTTCATACTTATAAATTAATTTCTATCTGTGTCGATTTTCCCCACCTCCTTTCCCTCTTAGTGACAGACATGCTCTCCTCTTATTCAAAGTTAAGTCTCTTTGTCAGGACTTGGGTCTTTCCCTCCCCTCATGCTGGGGTGCCAGGGCCATTCTTTTTCTCTCCTCTGTGTTACTAGCCCTCTCAGTGGATTAGACAGTGTTTCCCACCTGAAACTCTCCACCCTACTCACATGCTGCTGGCTTCCATTCACTGCCAGCTCTCATCTGTGGTTTCTCCTGTCTGTTCCTCAGCCGCTACAGCGTGGCTTCTGCTCCCTGCACTCCGCTGGCTGCAAGGCTGCTCACTCTGGTCCCCGAGCGCTTTCTTCCTAACTGCCAAATGCAAAGCACGTTTTCTGTCTAATTTCATTTGGTGCCTTCTGAGGGCATTGAAACCAGTCATAATTCTCTTCTTGCAAATCCCTTTTTCCTTAGCTTCCATGATCTAATTTCTAGTAAAAAGAGAGGAAGCACACACTTCCAACCTCACCTACCACTTCCCCACAGGTTCCTAAATTCAGGATCCCCTCTCCATACACATCCAAGCATCTCTCATCCTCCTCTGACTTTCTCTGAGCAGCTGCATCCTCACCCACAGCTCCAGCCACCGCCTGCACCCCCACAACTCAAACGCTGAGGACACCTTCAGCCTGCACCTTTCTCTTGAGTTCAAGCCACTTGCAGAGCATCTCTAGCAAGATCATCTATGGCTGTTTCACGTGCTACATGTCTAAAACTGATTTCACTTTCCACTTTTGCCACCCTGACCTCAAACTATCTACTTCCTGAATTCCCCAATGAATTGGATGAATCACCACATATACAGTCACCTAAGCAAAAGCTGAGCTTCTTCTCTGCTCCTTTTCCACACATTCAGTAGAATTGGCAAAATAGTTTACTTTGGTCTAAACACCTATGGAAACCAGTCCCTTCTACCCTGCCACCTCTAATTTCTCCCTGGACTTGAGCAGTTAAACTGCTTGTATCTGGACCTCACCCCCTCATCCTTCCCATAGCTGTCATAACAAATTTCCTAAAATGTAGATTTAATGTCTCTCGGCTCTCCATTGCCCGTAGATAAAGGCCAAACACCTCAGCACAGCACACACTTCCGACCTCACTTCCTACCACTTCCCCACAGATTCCTAAATTCATGTCATATTAGCATATTTGCAATTTCTTTCTGAAATCATCATACCCTTTTATTCTCTTTCCTTCTTATATGCATACAATATCCTTCCTCCTTATCCTCCTTCTTTCTTGCCTTTTTTCACTGACCTATCAAGATTAAGTATCCCTGGCAAGGAGGTAAAGTAATAGGAAACTTTGTACACTGAAAGACTTTTACATTTGTATTTATTTTTCATTTTTTGTAGAGATGGGGACTCATTATGTTGCCCAGGCTGATCTTGAACACCTGGTCTCATGTAATTCACCTGCTTCAGCTTCCCAAAGCACTGGGATTACAGGTACGAGCCACCACATTCCTCTGAAAAGTTTTTAAATGGAATCAATCACTTAGGAAGAGCAGATCCGCATTATCTAGTACTAAGTTAACTACATACACATCCTATGACCCAGAAATTCACTCCAGAAAAACATCCTGGAGCACAGCATGCACATAGGTGCAAAATATACACACCCATGTATGTTCATAGAAGTACTGCTCAATAGCCAAAGATGAGAATCAACTCACGAACAGGAGGATGGATACACAGACTGTGGTATGGTCATACAATTAACTACTACACAGCAATGAAAATGAACAAATGAGGGTTATATGCAACAACTTGGATGCATTTTATAAACAATGGTGAGCAAAAAATGGAAAAAATACATGCATACATGCAGTAGGATTTTCCATAGAGTTTGAAAGAGAAAACATAAACTATGTTAATTAGGATGCTTTCATAAAGAAAAGTCAGAGCCAGAATACTACTGTAACTGGGAAGGGACACAGAGAGAGCTTGCCAGATGCTGGCAATATTCTATTTCTTAACATGGCTAGTAGTCACAAAAGTGTTCACTTCATAATAATTCACTGGGCTGTGCATGTATGTTTTATAAACTGTAGTATATCAAAAAATTAAAAAATAAAAATTTAAGAATGTCACTCTTGGGTGCTGTTTTTGTATGCTAGGCTTACAATGTACTAATTTCTCTTATTCTTTACCTGTTGCTTCCAGTGGTTCTTAATGGAGAGTTTCTTTAAAAATCAGATGATTTTGTTGCATAAGTTCAGATGTCCAAGCTTTATCCCAGTTCAACTGAGACAGAATCACTGGAAAGTAGGTGGGACCCTAACATGTGGATAAGATTTTTTAATTTCATAAATGACCCTAAAAGCAGTCCCTGGTTACAAACCACTGCCTAGACAGTAAGCTCCTTAATAAAACTTCATATTACCAACATCTAGCACAGTACCTGGTATACAACAGGCACTTAAGATGTGCCTCTCAGTGATGAAGAAAATGCATATTTCCAGCCAGGTGTGGTGGCTCATGCCTGTAATTCCTACAGTTTGGAAGGCTGAGGCAGTAGAATTGCTTGAGGCCAGGAGTTTGAGACCAGCCTGGCAACACAGCAAGACTTCATCCCTACAAAAAATAAAACCAATTAGCCAGATGTGGAGGTGTGCACCTGTAGTTTCAGTTACTTATGTAGGGTAAGGCAGGAGGATTGCTTGAGCCCAGGAGATTAAGGCTTCAGTGAAACATCACTACACCACTACATTCCAGCCTAGGCAACAGAGTGAGACCTTCTCTCAGAAAAAAAAAAATAGAAAGAAAGAAAGAAAATGCATATTTCAAAAACAAAAATACACATTTCATGGTTTGGATTTACACTGTTTCTATGTAAAATGTAGGTGTGGTGTTGCTGTTTATATAGAATGACCCTGGGAGGCTCAGGGTACCTTGTGCATAGTCTGAGACACTCTTGGGTCATGCTACGTCATCTGAAGGCATCTAGGAAAAATAGCAGGAGATGAGGGATGCCTACCTACATATAAATACATATGTATGTATATTTTTTCACTTCAGACCATTAAAACATCAAGCATCCAGGGATGTAGTCCAATAAACGTTAACATGCCTTTTAATCAGTGGAATATATGTGTGTGTATTTACATGTATGTTTTTAACAGCTAAATCACAGCAATCTTTAAGCATTTCATCTCAATTTACAGTTAGATATTAACCTCTTGTCAGATACATGGTCTGCAGATACTTTCTCCCATTCTGTAGATTGCCTTTTCATTCCGCTGATTGTTTCCTTTACTATGTTGCCTTTTAGTTTGATGTAGTCAAACTTGCTTTTGTTGCTTGTGCTTTCTTGGTGTTACCCAAGAAATCACTGCCAAGACCATTGTCATAAAACTTTTCCCTTCTTCTAAAAGTTTTACAGCTTAAGGTGCTACATTTATACTTTTAATCCATTTTGAGTTGATTTGTGTGTCTTGTGCAGATAAGGGTCCAATTTCTTCTTCTTCCTCTTTATTTATTTATTTTTTTTGGCATGTGGATATCCAGTTTTCCCATCACTATTTGTTGAAGAATCTGTCCTGTCCCCATTGTATAGTCTTGGCATCTTTGTCAAAGGTCATATATATGTGGGCTTATTTTGGGGCTCTCTAGTCTATTACATTGCTCTATGCATCTGTTTTTATGCTAGTATCATACTATTTTAATGGCTAAAATATAATTTGATTACACATTATCTTTGCAATACATTTTGGGTTTAAAAAAATGTTTTTTGTAGAGATGGGGTCTTGCTGTGTTGTCCAGGCTGATCTCAAACTCCTGCACTCCAGAAACCACCCCCTCAGCTTCCCAAAGTGCTGGGATTACAGATATTAGCCACCGAATCCAGTGTGTAATATACTTTGAAATCAGGAAGTGTAATGCCTCTAGCTTTTTTCTTTTTTCTCCAGATTGATTTGGCTATTTGGTTCCATATGAATTTTGTGGTTCCATATGAATTTTGGATTGCTTTTTTTACTTCTGTAAAAAATGCCAATGGGATTGTGATAGAGAGTGCACTGAATCTGTAAATCCTTTTGGGTAATATGGAAATTTTAACAATATTAAGTCTTCTAATTCATGAAACATGAAATGCCTATCCACTTATTTTTCTCTTTTAAAATTTCTTTCATTAATGTTTTATAGTTTTTAGTGTACACGTCTTTCGTCTCCTTGGTTAAGTTTATTACCAAGTATTTTATCTTTTTAATGCTGTCTTATATGGATTTTCTTAATTTCCTTTTTCAATAGTTTGTTGCTAGCATATAAAAAAACACAACTAATTTTAGTGTGCTGATTTTGTATCTTACAGTTTTACTGAACTTGCTTATAAATTCTACCACTTTTTACTTCTTTTTAAAAATGCTATACTTTACTAGAAGTTCTGCCAAATTTTTGGTGGCATACATAGGGCTTTCCACATATAAGATCATGTTATCTGCAAGCAGAGATAATTTTACTTTTTCCTTTCTGATTGAGATGCTTTTTATTCCTCTTTCATGCAAGTACTTCTAGTACTATGTTGAACAGAGCTGGCAAAAGCAAGCATCCTTGTCTTGTTCCTGATCTTGGGAAAAGTTTGTTTCTCACTGCTGATTATGATGTTGGCTATGGGATTTTCATGTGTGATATTATTTTGAGGTAAATTCCTCTGTATTTAGTTTATGAGTTTTCATCATGAAAAGGTGAATTTTGTCAAATGCTTTTTCTTCATTCTGCATCTATCAATAAGAGCATACAACTTTTATCTTTTAATAATCAAAATATATAATAAATAGTTTTTTAAAAAGAGCAAATAACCTAATTTTAAAATGGGAAAAGGATTTGAATAGACATTTCTCCCGAAAAGATAAATAAATGGCAACAGGCACATGAAAAGATACTCAACATCATTAATTATGATGGAAATGCAAATGAAAACTATAATGAGGATGACTACTAGGATGACTATTATTTAAAAAAAAAGACAGAGGTTAGAGAGAATGTAGAAGAATTGGAACCCTAATATACTGTTGGTGGAAATGTAAAATGCTGCAGCTACTATTAAAAACAGTGTGAAGATTCCTCAAAAAGTTAAAAATAGAACTACCACATGATTTAGCAATTCTACTTCTGGGTATATATCCAAAAGAACTGATATCAGTATCAGTACTCCCATGCAAATTACAGCATTATTCACAGTAGCCAAGATGTGGAAATAACCTAAATGTCCAGTGAAGGATGAATGAACAAAGAAAACGTCGTATACATACAATGGAATATTATTCAGCTTTAAAAAACAGACAATGCTGGCATATGCAACAACATGGATGAACCTGGGGGTTATTATGCTAAATGAAACATGCCACCCGCAGAAGGATAAATACTGTATGATTCCACTTATATGAAGTTTCTAAAACAGTCAAACTCCTAGAGACAGAGGGAAGATGGTGGCTGCCAGGGGCTGAGGGCAGAGGGAACTGGGAGCTGCTCTCCAATGGGTATGGAGTGGTAATTAAGAAGATCTGCATAGGGAGAGAAAGGTACACCTCATCAACAAGGGTACCTATATAATGAACACTTGTACACCTAACACTGAATTGCACCCCACATCTTTATAAATAAATAAATAGATAAATAAACAAAAATTTTAAAACAAGAAGATGACTAGATTGGGCGCGATGGCTACAGTCTGAAATCCCAACATTTTGGGAAGCAGAGGTGAGAGGACTGCCTAACCCTGTGAGTTCAAGACCAGCCTGGGCAACATGATAAGACCTTATCTCTACAATAAATCCAAAAAATTAGCTGGGCATGGTAACGTGTGCCTGAAGTTCCGGCTACTTGGAAGGCTGAGGCAGAAGGATCCCCTGAGCCCAGCAGGTAGATGCTGGGGTGGCTGTAAGTGTGCCACTGCACTTCAGCCTGGGCAACAGAGTGAGATTCCAACTCAAAATAAATAAATAAATAAAAGAATAATATCTAGAGAGCTGATGTATAAGAATGTCCCAATAGTTAACAATATAGTGTTGTGCACTTAAGAATTTTGTTGCCGGGCTCAGTGGCTCAGCCTGCAATCCCAGCACTTTGGGAGGCTAAGGTGAGTGGATTGCCTGAGCCTGTGAGCTCAAGACCAGCCCGGGCAACTTGGCGAGACCTCGTCTCTACAATAAATTTTTTTTTTAAATTAGCTGGGCCTGGTAGCATGTGCCTGTAGTTCCAGCTACTTGGAAGGCTGAGGCGAAAGGATTGCTGGAGGCCAGTAGGTCGACACTGAGGTGACTGTGAGTGTGCCACTGCATGCCAGCCTGGGTGACACAGTGACTCCCAACTCAAAAAAAGAAAGAAAGAAAGAAAGAAAGAAAGAATTTAAGAGGGTAGATCTCATTTAGGTGTTCTTATCACAATTTTTTAAAAAAGTTACTGTTAAAAATTACAAAGAGCTACACACACTCTTATGTAGTTGGAATTTTTAACAGCAGCAGTTTTTAGCCTAGTTTATATCAGTTTTACTATAAAATCTCTCATACACCTCTACTGAAGGAGTTATTTACATTAACTGCCCAATGCTACAAACTAGTTTGTAATTACAAACTATCTTGACATTTGCGGTAGAAACTCAGTTATACAAAATTTGGACACTGAGATTTTACCTAACTCATGGAATGAAAACAAGCAATGAACTTTATGATGAAAAGGAAAACCTGTCTATACATCTAAAGTGCAAGGACTCTTCAAGCTTAGAAAAAAAGACTTCCCAACTCCTCCTCACAAACACACACTCAAAAAGGAAGACAGAGGAAAGAAAACACCAGCAGATATTTTAGGTCTAATATCAGCAAAATCTTTGAAATCTAAATTATTTCCTAACTTTCAAAGCTAAGAAAAAAAATCACTTCCAAAAGAATTTAATCAAGGAAAATATACATATTTGCATCTACAAGATGGTTAGATATCTTTCATCAAGTGCAACTTTTGTGAGATATTGGGTGGATTATAATTCATTGTGCATTATCTCAACTTTAAATATATCTCCACTAAAAGTATATCACAAATTAGTTGCCACATCCAGCTGGTTAGGAAAAATACAGGGTAAGGAAAAGTAAGACTTATTTTTCTGTTGTTGCAAATAACTTACTTGGTTTTCTGGCCAAACTGCATATAAATTAAACGTATGGGAATTAGTCAAGTAACACAAAATTCACTGCTCTGATCCAGACACTGTTCCTAACCTATACTCATTTGCTGTGTCTCTGACTGTCACTGACATATCTGCTAAATGAATACAATAGCCTTTCCTGCAGAGCAGGGCTGGAGACACAAAATGAGAGCCTTCATCTCTAAGATGGATATTCTTTCAACACAGAAGGCAAGAGACTGAACCAAGTAATCTCCTAAGCTCACCTCCAGCTGTATGGTCTATGATACCTTACACGGAGAAAGGGGTACAAAAGCTACTTTGAACAGCTGAATATCTATGAAGAAATAGGGAAGTTTGGGAGGAGTTTAGCCTAAGACCAAAGCAATTAGCTAAAAATAAATAATAATAATAATAATAATCCTGCCCACTAACCAAAAAGCTTCATCATTTATCCACTGAGAAAGAAATTGTTTCTAATCTCTGGGTAGGTTGGAACTTACAGGCCAGATCCAAGATCTGTATTTTTTTCCTCCTCACATATGAGCCAAGCATATTCTACAATCTATAAGAGCTCACTATAGGAATATTAATTTTGTACTTAAAGATAAAACTCAGAATGTTTATGTCATCCTGTTTGGGAACATCTGCATGGCTTCTTCTACATTAAGTGCAATCACCCACTCAGTGTCCACAGTCTCAACTCTTTGGCATCCACTGGCATAACTATACTAGGAGTTAAGGAGGAAACAGAGAAGTAGACTTAATATATGTAATAGACATATTCACAGCAAGTTAAGGCCAGGGAACAGAATTTTACTCTGCAGGAATAAAGGTTCATCAGCAGTGCAAAAGTGACTCATTACCTGGCATTCTAAAATAGAACACACCTAACTCAGCATTCAGTGCTGTGGTCGCATTAAGAACACCAATTTAGTTTGAGCAAACAGTAATCTCTAGCTTTATATTGCTATTTTACATTTTTACTGGTTGTGCAGTTTTGTTGGTATTTACATTGCCAATTTGTTTGAGTTGTGTCACTAGGTAAGACCTATATGCATAAGCACACCTGCTTTTATATTTACAAACATTTAAGTGACTATGTGATGAAAGCAATAAGGCAATACTGAGCTCCTGCAATTTGGATGCTGGATTTTTATATTGTTTTTCACGTTTAAGTGGCTAAACATTATTAAAGTTTGAGAAACAGTGCGATTTTAAGGATACTGAGAAAGAGACCTTCAAACTGAAATGTGACCATCTAATAATATTTAAGTAAATAGGGCATAACACATATAGGGCCAGACCTTCCACTGGCTTATCTAAGCAGAGGTAAAACTTTCCTTAATAGAGTTTCTCCTACTTCTGGAAACTCTGCTGAACACCTTCCTCCTTCAGTCATTCATTTCTTAATCCTACCCTCTTACCCCTTCATCTTGCCGAGAGTCTAAGAGAAAAACTTAGCCTCCAGTTTGAAGCAAATGATTGACAATCATGACAGCTCAGAAAAATTCAGTACAAGTGATGAAACATTCAGAAACCAGAGAATTATTCAAAAAAGAGATGATGATGTTGAGGGGATGGCAGAGAAAGGGAAATAAGAAGTATCACTTATCCAAAATGCTTGGCACCAAAAATGTTTTGAATTTTAGATTTTTTTCAGACTTTGGAATATCTGCATTACCCTATGGGTATCATTTTTTTTTTGTTACATTTTCAAGAGTATTTTACAGTACAGAACAAAGAAGCAAAATAACACAGTAAGTAATGCATGTAAGTCTTAACCCCATAAAGGACACTGAGGATAATCTGTTGCTGGCACTTCTAACCTGCACATGTGCCATTTTTTCACCCTTTGTGGGCATGCATTCATGGGGAAATCTGGGCATGCACAGAAATTTGTCACAGCTGAAGGGGGTTGGTGGGGTCCTACTTCCCTCTTGAGGATGCTGAATAAACCATGTTATGCACTTGTGTTGTGACAGTGACTCATTGCATGAAGTCTGGCATGGAGTTTTCCACTTGTGGTACAATGTCAGTGCTCAAAGAGTTTCAGATTTTGGATATTGGGACTAGGGATACTCAATCTGTAGTAGAGAAAAGCATGACCACCATCTCAAAACATCTGAAGGGCTAGGCAAGCTGGCTTGAGCCTGTAATTATTGCTACTAGGAAGACTGAGGCAAGAGGATCGCTTGAGGCCAGGAGTTTGAGACCAGCTTGGGCAACATAGAGAGACTACCATCTCTATTCATAAAATTAAAAAATAATTGAAAATAAAACATATTTTTTCCTCTTGTTTAGTGTTTTATTTTGGTTTGTTGAAAATAAAACACCTTAAGGGCTGCCATATATAAGTAGGATGAGCCTCACGTAGCTCGAGAATTAGAGGGGACAAGTTACAAAGACACAGATTTTGTTATAAGATGCCGAGGACCACCACCATTTATCAAGCAGTCACTGCATGCCAGGACTCTGCTAAGTGTTTATTTAAAGATTTATGTAGAACTTTCCAGCTATTGGCTTTGATCACTAAACTAATAAGAGACAAGTTTACATTAAGCTATTTATTAAGTTCTTTCTCCCACACAGGCTTAATGAACATGAGCATTATCAGTAGTATGTTTCTATAAACCCCTCTTCTTCTTTTTTTAATTGGGCTCTCACTGTGTCACCCAGGTTGGATTGCAGTGGCATGATCACAACAGACTTGGCTCACAGCAGCCTCGACCTCCTGGGTTCAGGGGATCCTTCCACCTCAGCATCCCAAATAGTTGGGACTACAGGCACACACCACCAATTTTTTTTATTTTTTAGTAGAGACAAGGTTTCCCTCTGTTGTCTAGGCTGGTCTTGAATTCCTGAGATAAAGCAATCCACCTGTTTTGATCTCCCAAAGTGCTGGGATTATACGTATGAGCCACTGTGCTTGGTTATAGCCCCCTTAAAAAACAAACAAAAACAAAACAAAACAACACTTCAGCAGATGAGGTAAAATACTGTTAGGAGAACAAGATGATGAGCCAAGGATATTGGGGAAGAGAACCATAATGACTGCCTTTAAGAAATCATTACATTGTTTTTATTCAAAAATTAATCAAGCCGTCTGAAGTTTGTAAAACATATATATAGTGAAGGAAGAGATCAATAAAAATATTTTAAAACATCTATTGTGATACATTTTGGTTGCAATTTATAATTTAATAAATATATACGCAAAAGATAACATAGGTCATAACTGTAGGTTATTTAAGTCACTCTGAGGTATTAGTAAATGTTACAGTATATAAAAAGTACTTACATTGACTTCACCAAACTAATGTTTCCATTCCTTCAGTCTATAAAGTAAAAACTTCCCACAAATCACAATATAATGAGTGTTCTACCTTAGGCTATGGAAAACACTGCAAACAGGACAAATGCACTGGATTAGGATAAGATTATAGAAATGTTTTAAGGGATAAAAGAGTATTTATCTAAATTTTTGCCTTAAGATATTTCTGAGTTACAGAATTTACAAGTTAACGGATTGGCTGGGCACAGTGGCTCAAGCCTGTAATCCCAGTACTTTGGGAGGCCAAGGCAAGAAAACCAGCCTGGGCAATTCAGTGAGATCTCATCTCTACAATAAATAAAAAAACTAGCTGGGCATGGTGGCACATACCTGTAGTTCTAGCTACTTGGAAGGCTGGAGTGGAAGGATTGCCAGAGCCCAGCAGGTCAATGCTGGGGTGGCCGTCAGAGTGCTACTACACTCCAGCCTGGGCAACAGAGTGAGATTCTGACTCAAAAAACAAAAAAAGTTAATAGGTTGTGTTAAAACTAAATATGAAAAAAGTGCTATAAACAATGTTTAAAATAAGAATAAATGCTAAAGATGAACAAAACTAAGCTTTAGCTACAGCAGAAAACTAAAAGCAGACACTGAAAATATTAGGGTGCTTAGAATAATCCATTTATTTATTGATTGATTGATTGATTTAAGTCAGAGTCTCATTCCATTGCCCAGGCTGAGTACAGTGGCACACTCACAGCCACCCCAGCATCAACCTGCTGGGTTCCAGCGATCCTTCCGCCTTAGCCTTCCAAGTACCCGGAAATACAGGCATGTACTACCACGCCCGGCTAATTTTTTTAAAATTTATTTTAGAGACGAGGTCTCACCAAGTTGCCCAGGCTGGTCTCGAACCCCTGGACTCAGGCAACCCTCTCACCTCGGCCTCCCAAAGTGCTGGGATTACAGGTTTGAGCCACTGCACCCAGCCATAATCCTACTTAAACACAAACACAAGAAACAAAGGTACAAGAATTTGGTCATGATAGCTGTCCAAACAGAAAATTCAAGGCAGGTCTCTCAGACACTAGTGAAGTTGACTAACTGCTTTTTCTTAAAGCTGTTAAAACATAAATATACTGTATCTTTTTCTTGAAGAAAAAGTTACCTAAAACTTGAGATATAAAAGGCCAAGGAATATTTGCCTTTCACACGAACTTATTCTGCCTCTGCAAATCCAGCCACCTGTCCAGTTGATTGAACAAAGACGGATTTTTAAAAAACACCTATATCTACCTATTTCCACCTATTAAAATATCTTACACATGGTACAAAAGTAAAATTATTTCAACAAACACCACATGCCAGAAGCATCTGTTGTATGAGACAAAGGGGTGAACAAGACAACTGTGACCCCAGACTCTGCTGGGTTTGTAATTTTCCCTTTCTACGTCGATGGAGAAGATTCTTCTATATGTTACCAAGGTGGTGTAAGAACTCCACTTAAATCTGGGTATATACAACTGATCACAATTCCTAGCCAATTTTTAAAGAAAAACACGGAGTCAGACAAGGCCAAGATCCTTTCTCTTTCCCAGTCCCAGAAGCACTTCCCAAGATCACTGAATTTTAGAGATCAAAGAAGACTTAGTCCATTTGAGTCGCTGTAACAAAATAGAAACTGGCAGCTTATATACAACAGAAATTTATTACTCACAGTTCTGGAGGCTGAGGAGTCAAAGATAAAGGTGTTGGCAGATTTAGTGTGTGGCGAGGGTCCATGTCTTGGTTCACAGAGGGTGACTTCTCACTTTGTCCAAACATAGTAGAAGGAGTAAAAAGCTCTCTCAGACCTGTTTCATATGGGCACTAATCCCATATATGAAGAATCTGCCCTCATGACCTAATCACCTCCTGCTATGGTTTGAGTATGTCCCCTGAGGTTCATGTGTTGGAAACTTAATTGCTATTGTAACAGTATTAAAAAGTGAGGCCTCCAGGAGAAGATTAGATCTTGAGGGTACTACCCTCATGAATGGATTAAGACTGTTACAGTAGCAGTGGGTAAATTATAAAAGGGGTAGACTTCAACCTGATGTCCTCTCTCCACCACCTGCACTTGCTTTTGCCTCTCACTCTCCTCCCAAAGGATGACCCTCTCCAAGGCTGGTGTGCCACACTTTTGCCAACCTCCAGAACTGGAAGAGACACATTTATTTTCTTTAGAAGTTACCCAGTCTGTGGTCTTCTGTTACGGCAACAGAAAATGGACTGAGATACCATTCGAAGGCCCCACCCACAGAATGGACACCATTTCCTCACAGGTGATAGAATGCAGCACTTAAGACTACAGAAGTTTAGAAGCCAGGGAGAAAGGACTCGGGTGCCAGCCTCACCTCTTAAGGAGACCGTTTCTTTACCCTTTGTGAGTGTCAGCTTCCTCATCTGTAAATTGGGGAAGACAGTGCAGCCACGTTCACAGAACATTGCAAGGGTTAAATGAGATGAAACACGAAAAGCACCTCACACAATAATTCCACATAAAACATCTAGCAAGAGGTAGCAATGCTGAGAAGAAAGTCATCTTGAATCCTTAGGGCAGAGATTACTTTTATCAGTAGGAGACATAAAAACAAAAGCAGAGGGAGCATGGGCAGGTGGGAATGAGGAAAAAAGACCTAGCCCAGGTGGTACAGATCCCACAGCAGCTACTCACAGCCCCACAGGCAACAAAGAAATCAGTTTCACAGTCACTGCCCAAGGGAATCTAGTTTATTTCATATCACAAGACCATAAAATACCCATTTCCAAAGTTTAAGACCTCACAAAATGTTGATCTTGTCTTGTAAGTTTCAGAGTATCATGGTGTCATACTAGACAATAGTGAGATCTCACCTCCACAAAAAATAAAATAAATTAGCCAAGCGTGGTGGCATGTATGTCTGTAGTCTCCCAGGTACTTGGGAGGCTGAGTTGGGAGGACTGCTTGAGACCAGGAGATCGAGGCTATGGTGAGCCATGACTGTGCCACTGCACTCCAGCCTGGGAGTCAGAGTGAGACTCTGACTTTAAAAAAAAAAATTTATAAATACAGCCAAAAATGCTCAGAAAGAAGGAAGACTCATGAAACAGAACTAAGACTAGGAATTCTGACTCAGCCCCAGATAAGAGAGTTTAAGAACCAGTTATCTGGATATCCTCAGTTGGCTATTACAGATACTCTGAGCTCAGCAGGTTCACGGCTTTGGACAGCTCAACCTAATTTTCCCAATATTGATTGCTTTGCGTCATAGTACCGTGAGATGAAGTCCTCATCCAGTTTTGAAGAAGAAACAGAATGACAGGAATGCACAGCACCTACTCTGTAAACTTAATCCAGCAAGGGTGGATAAATCATTAAGTCGAAGGTGTCTGTTGGTTTAGTGTACTGCTGGAGAAGTGCCAGCTAACACCAGAACAGTTTTTAGTCTCCAGAGACTTTGAAGGTCAAAGGCAAAAGAAAAAAATCTGGGCCATGCAAATTTCTTTTGTTACGTGAGTTCAATGAGAGTGGCGCTCTGAATGAATGTTCACATACTGCTGTCTTGAGTCATCATTTTCTACTAAAGACATTTTAGAAGAAACATCTTCTAACTACAAGTTTCATGGGATAGAAGAGGTAGAGAATAGCTGAACATAAGGTTGTAAAATATTACCTGGAAGGGTCTTTATTAAAAATGATAAACTGAAATGAAATAAAGCAGTCAATTTTGACAACATGGGCAATATACTACTGGTCAATTTTTTCTGATGCAATTAGTTTCACAGATAGTCTGTTAGTTCTTCTACATGATAAATCCAACATTTGAGCATACAATTTTAACAAAAAGTCAAAACTATTTACATCCTAGAGTGATAGAAAGCATTGATGTTTTTTTTTCTTAAAAAAAATGCATTACAGTGGGGTAGTTCACTCATTTTGTAAGAAATTCAAGAATTAGACAAAGGGCCCATTGTCAGAGAGAATCGCATATGACAATAAAGTGACTGCCCAAGTTTTCTTCCTTTGCAGTAATTTTATTAAAAACTTCTTCAAGCAAGTGGGCAAAGCCATAAAAACATTTCTGCTGTGCAAATATTTGTTACCACTATATTACTGTTTATCACGTTATGGTATATTTTGAACTCTTCATATAGTGAGTGTTCTTCCCAAATCCCCATCCACCAAATATCAATGAATGAATGATTTGAAGGAATGAGGAAATGTATCAACCATCAATTTGTAGTTGAAATGACGGTCTGAGACTTAGATCCAGTGGACCATGATTCCTCTGGGCAGAAAGAGACTCAGTATATAATATGTGCTCTCATTAATGAATGTACATAATGGTCATCTTAAACATCTCTCCTATGATGATATGCATCTTTGAAGTACATTAATTTTACTTCAAGATTATTTCAGAGAAGGTATATTAACATTGTGGACTCTTCAGAGGTCACACCAGAACAGTTATCCCAAGTGCATGTAACAAGTGCTTCTGTAATAGGCATTACCTCTAGCCTTCCACAGGGTTGCAAATCCAAAGCTGGGTCAGTCAAAAAATTGGTTACTCTGTTTTGAAATGGCTAGAAAAATGTTGGTATTAAGAATTTAACATGAGCCGGGCTTAATGGCTCAGCCTGTAATCCCGCGCCTTTGGGAGGCTGAGGTGAGTGGATTGCCTGAGGCCGCGGGTTCGAGACCCACCTGGGCAGCGAGACCTCATCTCTACAATAAATCAAAAAATTAGCCAGGCATGGTAGCGTGTGCCTGTAGTTCCAGCTACTTGGAAGGCTGAGGCGGAAGGATCGCCGGAGCCCAGCAGGTCGAGGCTGGGGTGGCCAGGAGCGGCCACTGCACTCCAGTCTGGGTGACAGAATGAGACTCCAACTCAAAAAAAAAAAAAAAAAAAATTTAACATGATCGGCCGGGCTCAGTGGCTCAGCCTGTAATCACATGCTTTGGGAGGCCGAGGTGAGTAAATTGCCTGAGCCCGCGGGTTCGAGACCCGCCTGGGCAACTTGGCGAGACCTCTCTCTACA
>NW_007074650.1:309433-311520 GCF_000164805.1 Carlito syrichta | reverse complement strand
ATCCAACTCAAAAAAAAAAAAAAGAATTTACCATGATCAACAGATGGCCCTTTGAACACTGTATCTTCATTTTACTGATAACTCCTCCAGATATCATAACCCCCTAGGGGAAGCCCTTAAAACCAAAACATTCAACTGATGGAGAGGCTGTGTGAAGTCACCAACACCCACAAGTAGACTGAAGGAACAACTTTAATTTTGGCTAGGTCACCATCTAGCCAGGGCAATGAAAACCTCTGACAACAGTGACTTAAACAGAGAAACTCAGCCACTTTCAGGACTTCTTGGTGTGTCTACATTAACTTCTTAGAGGTAAATATAGGTGACAGAGCATCTGCTGCGGTCACTGTGAGACAAGGTGTGCTGCTTAAGTTTCCTCATCTGTAAAATGGAGATAATGCCTTCAGAACATAAGAGCGTGCTGAGATAATATAAGAAAAACATTTGGCTTGGTGTTCAATTTCCTCTCCCTGCCAAGCTATTGCTATGACTACACAGAACGTGTCATTCGCATAAAGAAAGATGCACACACTTGGGTTTGGCCTGAAATTTCGGGGCGGTTTTTAGAACTTGAGACAGGTTCTCAAATACTAGTAATTTCTACCTGAAAGAAAAGAAGAGCAAATTTCCAGAAATTCAAGAATGACCCAATGTCCAGCCAAGCAGTCCCTTTGAGTGAGGCACGATTGACACACCAGGATTACTAGTTAATATTAAGCCCCAACTGCTGTTCCTATGGCCTCTATCACGTTAACTACCTACTCTCCTTAGCGAAAGCAGGAGATTGGCCTTGACGCACACCATTTCCAACCCAAAGTGGAAGACCCTTTAGGACAATGGTTCTCAATCATGGTTACACATTAGAATCACCTGCGGGGCTTTTCGGACTCCAGATGCCCAAGCCACGCCCCAAACCAATCCTGCAGGAGAGGGCCAGGGACCTACATTTTTTAAAGTTCCCAGGGTGATCCAAGATGCAGCCAAGGTTAAGACCTACTGTCTAGGGTCCTTCCTCTTCACCTTACGGAACTTCTGCTGCAAGCCAAACTAGGAAAGCCAACCTAGAACATTTCACAACCACAGCTTCTGGGAAGAGCAGACAGAACAAGATCCCGAACGCTGCAACACCACAGGTGCCTGCACCAGAGTCCACACAGAAGGCTGAACGGAGGTTGTTAAGTAGGGGATTACTCAGCTCCTCCCGGGAAAGCCATGTTCTCAAGCAGTCTGCGCTTCAACAAAAATAAGTTCGACAGTCTTAAAAGGGGCCACCAGCGACTAAATTCGCCTCTAACCATTAGGAATTTTTTTTCCTCCTCCAAGAGACACATCTCCGGGGAAGAAAAGTCGGAGTGTGTGTGGGCGCGCGCTGCACACACAGAACCCACAGGGACGCAGACAGAGCATGCGGGTCCCCCGCAAAGCACCCCGCGCCCCCGCCCCCCGCGAGCCGCGGCCACTGCACCTGCCGGCGCGCTCGGCCGCACCTGCCGCGCGGTGCCCTCCCCGCCTACCTTCCAGCAGCTCGTCCAGGCTGGTGACCTTCCGGCTGCCGTCGATGGTGTAGATGGTGCGGACGCCCTGGGGCAGGTTGACGTTGTCCGACAGGGAGCGGGTGAGCTCCATGAGCAGCGCGTCGAAGGACCGGAAGCGGTCGCTGGAGATGGCAAACACCAGGCCCTTGAAGTAGCGGTCCCCGTTCCGGTAGAAGCGCGCCTTCTTGGCCTTCTTCTCCGAGCTGAGGGCCTGCAGGGTGCGCGTGCGGTAGAAGCTGCAGTGGGCACTGTGCGCCGGGCTGGGGATGAGCCCGTTCCCCTTGGGGCCCGAGCTGCTGCTGCCCCCGGAGGAGCTGGGCGCCCCTCTCCGCGACCCCGGCCGCGGCCTTTTGTCCCGCTCCTCGAAGTGCTCCAGCTCGATACTCCGGGTGCTGGCCATCGCGGCTGCTCCGGGGGCTCCCCACCCAAAATGAAAGCCGCTCCAGGCAGCCTAGGGGCGACGCGAGGGCCGGTGCGCGGGCGCCCGACTGCGCGGGCCCTTAAAGCGCCGGGACACCTGGCTCTGGCATCCCGCCCTCCCCCGGCAGGTGG
>NW_007074650.1:278243-308850 GCF_000164805.1 Carlito syrichta | reverse complement strand
TCCTACCCGGCGCCGCGCGCGCTCCCCGCCTGGAAACGTAAGCGCGCAGGCCGGAGAACCACAAAGGAAGGAGAGTCAAGGGCAGCGAGCACATCTCCCAGCCATCCTCTCAGTGAAGAGCCGAGGCCAAACCCGGGCGGAGATCCAAAGTGTGGCATCGAGTTTGGGCACGCAGTTTATTATTTTTTTTTAAAGCAGATTTGCTGCTTTGTTTTAAAAATCCTTTGGGAAAAACAGCCTCCACAGTGTTCCACTGCAGACTGGTACGTTCAGGAACTTGGAATGAATGAGTGATCAGAAGTTATTGGTTTTGAGGGAGGATTTGTTTAATCAACAAATATTTGTCGAGACCGTGCACTGTATCAGGCATTGTTTGCATCACTGGAGATGCCCTAGCAAAGGAGAGAGAGAGAATATCCCTCTCCCTGACCCAGTTACTCAAATGGTATTTAATGTTGTCAATTTGAGCTTCTTACCTAAGAGATCTATCATTTGTAAGCACCTATCGTAATGGAAATGTTTATTTATTTACTTAAGTCAGGGTCTCACTCTGCCTTCCAGGCTGGAAATGTTTGTTTTGTTTGTTTGTTTACTTAAGTCAGGGTCTCACTCTGTTGTCCAGGCTGGAGTGCAGTGGCACGATCATGGCTCACCGCAGCCTCGACCTCTTGGGCTCAGGCAATCCTTCTGCCTCAGCTGGAACTACAGGCACACACCGCCACGCCCAACTTTTTTTTAGAGAGGAGATCTCTACATTGCCCAGACTGGTCTGGAATTCCTGGGCTCAAGCAATCTTCCCACCTCAGCTTCCCAAAGTCCTGGGATTACAGGCATGAGTCCATGCCTGGCCTTGGAAATCTTAATTGAGTAGTGTCTGGTCAACAATAAAAAATGTGTTCCAAAGTCTTGTGAGAAATATTATTTCCATTTTGTCTTCCAGGAAAGATGAAGCTCAAACATATTTGGCCCTAATTTGTCACATGAAACATTAGATTATATAGTACCTGGTTCTCCCTGTGGAATTGCTAGTCAGCAATTCCAAACTGACCTTTAAGGAAGAAAGTCATAGTTGCTTTTTCTGGGAATGAACTGTGTCCTGAAAGAGCATGAGTAAAAGAAGGCGGAAACATGCAACAGTCTTTGGAATCTGTGAAGTTGGTGCCCTTCTCCCACCCACCCATGCCAATGGCACGGAGCTTTCCTACTTCCTGCACAAACACTTCGGCATCCGTGACTTCTAGAACCAGGATTGGAGCATGCTCGAAGTCAGAGTTGATCTGAGTCTTTGATGCCATTTTTTTCAGAGAAAAATTCTATAGTATAATTATGAAAGGCCATGAAAGGCCTCAACCCAGATGAATTAAATAAATTTCCAACAGTATTTAAAAAAAAAATACTCCTAATATATAGCCAGAGTTTCCAACCACATGCTGTAACATTAAGAGTCAAGTAAATCAGTGCTTCTTCTCAAATTTTAATGTATTTACATGTCATAAGGAAAATCTCATAAGTTGAAAATGCAATTTCAACTTAGTAGGTCTGGGGTGGAGTTTGGGATTCTGTATTTCTAACGAGCACCCAGGTAATGCCAATGCTGCTGGTCTTGGTACAACACTAAGGAACTGAATGGCAAAATTTCCAGAGATAAGGCTCCATCTAAGTACTAGTAACTCCAGAATCTATCAGCTTTGTAAATGACTTAAGATGAACATGTTCCTTTGTATTGCTAATAGTATTTCTTGGGGTGTTGGGGACAAGGAGTTTGCAATCTTTTGCTGTAGTAACAAATTATCCCAAGACTTGGTGATTTACAACAATAAACATGTATTATCTCAGCAGTTTCGGCAGATCAGGAATCTAGGGTCAGTTTACTTCATGTGATTGTTTTTAAGAGGTTGGGACCACAGTCATCTGAAGACTTGACTGGGGCTGGAAGATCCACTTCAAAGATGGCTTATGACAGGTAGGAGCCTCAGTTCCTGGTCATGAGCACCTTCCCTCGGGGTTGCTTGACTGTCACCAGGACCTCTCAGTTGGCTTCCTTTAGAACAAGCATCCGAGAGAAAACAAGGTGGAAGCCACAGTGTCGTTTATCATATAGCCTTGGATGTCATATACTGTCATTCCCACAATATCTTGTAGGTTACCCAAGTCACCCCAGTTCACTGTGGGAGGAGATTACACAAGGGGGTGAAGTGACTACCAGGAGGCAGGGATCACTGGGCTCTCCTTGCAGGCTGGTACCACAGGCTTCAATCTTTCAATCTTTAGGACACTGACATATACACATTTTCTCACTCAAAGATCCTTGATGAAAACTTTGGCCCCTTCTTAAACAGTAAATACAAATATATAATATGCCAGTATTTTAACATTATTTCCTAATATTATATCTCTAAGTTAAACAGAGGTTACTGCTTTTCAACACGGGTGGGGGAAGAGGAGAAAGTATTTCCAAAGCTGTTGGTTAGTTAAAAAAAAATTGTGATTCTATTCTTTGCATTTGTTTGAAGAATCTTATTTGTGACTCCTATTTAAGAATTAAGATGCAGTCACTTCTCATGATCCATATTAATTAATACGACATCTATAAAGACCCAGTTGATCAAAATCTGAAAATTTAGTGAGGTGAGAAAAAAATTAGTTTCAATATTCCAATTCTAATGCAAATGAAATTTGCGGGCTCCTAGTAGACAACTATTAATTAATTTGAATTACTTCATGATTTAAACTTTATTAAATCAGAGAAAATTCTGCCCTTTCATGCAGTTGCAGAATGGCAGAGTGAGATATTTTAACTGGCATTTCATTTGTTGAGATACTTTTTTTTTTTTTCATCCAAGAAATGCCATCTGATTGTTAAGTATATACCCTTCCAGAGATGGTCTAATTTTCTTTGGTTGTTGCCAGGTCCTGATTTAAAGGAGCTTCTTTGGGAGGCGCTGGTCACAGAGTCCTCTTCACTTTCTGGAAGCCCACTGTGACCTTAGCTGGCTCTTGATTGTGAATTCTCTATGTCCTTTCCTAAACCCCCTTGTCTAAATAAAAACTTCTGTGCAGAATACTTTAAAAGTGGCTTTGGGAAACCTCTTCAGGTCCCCTCCCACTGTGGGAGATTTTTTTGTACTCTCAATAAATCCTACTTTCTTAAAAAAAAAAAAAAGGCTTCATTTTTCTGTTACAGACTATTCAAGAATTTCCAAAACCTCTTTTCCCTTTTATGCATTATTAGAAACGGCCCCTTTCTGCTCTTGATATATAATACTTTTAAATCACAGAATATCTAGTAGATGTGAAAATTTTGTTGGCAATGTGTAAGAAGGGTCTTCTAAAAACCACTTGGGGCAGAAAAATTGAACCAGGCATAAAGGAAAAGCACCGGTTCTCCTTGTTCTCTACACCTCTTCAGTATTGCATAGGTTAGCAACACAATTTCAGAGCTGCCTCTGGCCAAGTGGTAACTCCCTCTCCCTCTGCTCATCCACCCTCCCACCTTGACTAAGAAATACAATGCAAATTTTTATTGCGCATAATTTGCTTAAGTGAGACTCCATTAAATGTTTCGTTATGGGTCTTTACTGAAGAAACTTGCTTTGAACATTTCCTGGTTTTGCTTCTTGCTACTTTATTTCTCAAATATTCTGGCTAGTCTTCACTTTGGGCCAGAAACTTCTGTTTTTAAAGGCAGTTTTCCAGCTACTCCATTACTTATTATATAAAGGACGCCTCTGGACCTTTCAGACTGCTCTGTGTGGAGACTTTCTGCTGTCTCATGTTTTCATTTCTGTTCACTTTGTGCCAAGTATTTCTCCCAGATCTAAAAATGATGAAACAACTACTTTCAGTGAGAACGTCTGGTGACTATAGACTTGAATTTTTGAAAACTAAGCATGATTTTTTTTTAATTTTCATAATCTTTAATAATTATGAATTCTAGTGCTTTCTGCTAAGCTTTAATGGGAAAAGGATATAAAGTAAGACGGTTCAGAAAGAAACCTTCCATCTCTGCCTCATAATCTATACCCAGACTGGGAAAAAGGTTCAAACAAACTGTTTTCTCATTAGTTTTTCCTGTCCTTTTCCACCTCTGATTCTTACAGCACTTTATGTGTGTGTGGGGGGGAATGAAAAGTATTTATTAAAAATTGTACATTCTTATGTGTTTAAACTTCAGTCTGCTCCAAAGTACTCTCTGTTGGATGCAATACACCTATCGAGATGCTTTTTTCACTGCTCAAAACAGTTTTTGAACTTGTTAGTTTTGATGCTTCTGCCATTTTTTGTTTCATCTCTTCCACATCAGCAAAATGTTTTTCTCTGAGGACTTTTTTCATCCAGGGAAACCAAAAAAAGTCACTCTGGGTGAGATCAGGTGAATAGGGAGGGTGGAGCATGGCAGTCTTGCTGTTTTTGGTCAAAAAACTGCTGAACCCTCAGTGTGGTGTGGTCAGGTGCACTCATAGATAATCCATCACGAAATGAGCAAACACATTGAAAGAATCTCCACCCCCCCAAAATTCACTGAAACCAAATGCAGCCTCTCACAACAACCCTAGCTGGTACACTGATGCCAATGGGTTCCTAGAACAATTAATGTGTGAGGGAAGCCGGTACTACAAGGGGCCCACCCTCCAAAAAATAAATCAATATTTTGAGGGGATCTCCCTCGTATATATGTTAAGGACTTCACAAATATATTAGACAATAGTTAAAACTACCTTTCCTTTGTGACCTGCCTGGGCAACTTGGTGAGACTTCGTCTCTATAATAAATCAAAAATTACCCGAGCGTGGTAGTGCATGCCTGTAGTTCCGATCACTTGGAAGGCTGAGGTGGAAGAATAGCCAGAGCCCAGTAGGTTGACGCTGGGGTGGCCATGAACATGCCACTACACTCCAGCTTGGGTGACAGAGTGAGACTCCAACTCAAAAAGCAAACAAACAAAAACTACCTTTCTAGGTTCAAAAAATTCAAATGTGTATCAATGGTTGTCTTTCAAATGTGTAAGTTTAATTTTAAATAAAAATATCAGATGAGTTGAGGAAAAACTCAATTTGCATGCTTTATATATATACATATATATAAAACATTGAAAGATTCTTTTTTATTCCATGAGAAAAATTGTGATGCTTCTGTGGTACATATAATTTCCACAAAGGATCTAGGATGAAGACTCCCACATTTCATGTAAATTCCATATAGTCAAAGTTATTTTGTCATTTACTAGTTCAGTTACAATTGTTAAAATGAAAATAACAAAAACATTAAAATCATATAGCAACTTTTTTTCCTTAGGAATTGGATGTTTTTCCCCCTAAATCTTCTGACAAGGAAGTCTGAGCAGCTAGTAGAATCCCTACTTTTGAAAAATTTTTTAAAGTATCTTAAAATTGATCATTATTTTAGTGGTTTTCTCCTTTTAGTAGCATATCCAGTGTTTATACAAATCCTGAATGTGATAAACTATGTGCATGTCATCCTATATATTAGATTAAAATAATGATGGTCTGGAGTATTAAAGGATAATAACTATTTTATAATGATGAATAAGTAGTTATGACCTAGTTAAAGAAATAGATTATAGACTAGGAAATAAGAAAGGAAAGATTAAACAGCAGAGACATAAATTGCCTCCAGGGTAGGTTAACTCTAGAAAATGTTCGTTTCAAGCTTTCAAAATTCATTAATCACAAAGACCTTTGTCTCTTTAGCAATTTGTAGTTTAAATTAATGACTTTTATACTTGCAGTAGGGCTGTAATTCAAGTTGGCAGGTTATTTTAGGACAAATGTTCTGTACCCCATATGCACATTTGAAATATCAAAAAATTAAAATAATGTATTTATTTTATTTATGGGAATAATGATACTACTCAGACTTTGATCAGTACCCTTTAACAAATCTTTACTGAGCTGGCTCGGCTTTTAGGTTAAAAAAAAGTTTTTCTTTGGTACATCTCAGAGTACTGTTATCCTATCTGAAACAATTAACATTGATCATTATTTGCTGTTTATGTGACAGTTTAATACAAAACTATACATATATCTCTGAGATTAAACACTTAAAATAAAAAGAGATATGCATGTGATTACCTGATTGTATTTATCTTAACTGATATGTTCATCTTTATAGTTTGGTAATGATAAAAAGTTAAGTTTCTTTTCAGTATTAAAATTAATAATAATTAATAATAATTAATGTTTACATATTAATATTACCATAATAATATTTTTCTTCCTAGGATTTTGTTTTTCTGTGATAAGCCTTTGGAGTTCTAGGATCTGTTGATGAATGATGCCAAACTGAAAACTATTTAGATAGTTTATTCTGACTCAAATGTGAGTGTCCTTAGGCCCACGACACTATCCCCAGGAGGTCCTGAGAACATGTGTTCACCGTGATTGAATTGTAGCTTGGTTCAATACATTTTAGGAGGACAGAAGTTACAGAAAACCAAAATCAATACATGTAGAATTCATGTTGGTTTGTCCTGGGAAGGTGAGTCATCTCCAAGAGAGGTTTGCTGGAAATAGGTAGATTCAAAGATTTCTTGACTGGCAATTAGTAGCAAGAGTCAGGCTTTTACCTAAAGAATATTGAAATCAGTAAATGAGATGTCCCATTGAGATAAGGGGCAGAAAACGTCCAAGTTTCTTAATATGAAGATAGAGTCTCATAGATGGCACACTTCAGAGAGAATAGGTAAGTTAAGTACCTTGAAAGGTGCCTGGTGCACTGGAGTCCCCAAGAGACAGGTTTATAGGGTCATAAAATATTTCGGTTTTCCTTCTTTATCTGTTATATAATGTTATGCCTGAGTCAGGATGGAAAGTAAACATTGTATGGAGTTAGTTAAAAAACCCATCTTCCCAGGCCCCTCAGGAATTTGGCAAAGTAAAGAAAAAGTTCAGCATTTAGTCCTTGGATCTTACTTGTTCTGAAAGCTTAGTCCACTATCCTCATGAAGAGAAATCTCTAAATAACTCAGATTTCCGGGAGCCTCTGGAGTGGCCATTGATGTATCTGTGCCCCTCAAGGTCTGACACCCTCTGATAAACAATGAAAGGGCCACCAACAGTTTCAGAAAGTATAGAGAAAAAGAAAGGGGTCCTCCTCCATTCCATTCCTACCAAAGCAAATGAATAAAATACAGTTGGGGACAATTTGCTGTATATCTACTATCTGGAAACAAAAAATCTGGTCCAAGGTGATACATCTTTACCACTGAGAACTAGAATGGTTGGCTTAAAAAAATGCTGACATTCTGGACTTTAGGTTATTATACCATCTTATATCATTACAAACATGTAGAAAATGGGGTATGTTGGAGTAATTACAAATAATTCTCCTTTAAATTATTACTTGTTAAAAAGGACTATCTTAATCTCTTCAACCTTCTCAGATTCCTTTAATGGACCTGGCACAGCCAGGATATGTAAACAATGGTAGGTCTTGTAACAATGTGGAAATACTACAAACCACTAGTAATAGCCCAGTTGTTTTTCTTGAAATGGTTCTGAAATTAACTACCTCATTTTGTGTATTGTACTAGGTTGGTCACACAATTCAGTGGGAAATTCTTAAATTAACTTGGAATGATGAGTAAGGGAAGACCAGCATAGAAATAAAATATGTGGCCCTGATAAGTCTCTACACAGCTGCTTCCTATTTATTAATTTTAATTTAAACAGTTTCTCAATTTGATATTAGACCTGTAGTTGGAATACATGAATAAAATTAGTCACCCTTTATTATTAGCATGGTCAAAGACGTTCTGGAGGGAAAGTGTTACCCCTAGGTTAGATTAGGGGTAATGTAAAATTATTTGCTCAAGTTAATGTCCTCTATAAAGAAACTATGGTCAATTCCCAGATCTCTTTCAGTCTGTGATCCAATGTCAAAATTTTCAGAGATGACATATAAAGATATTTATCCACATTCAATATCAGAAAAATCTATTGTAATAGTTGAAGAAAGACTTTAAAAAGATTGCTGCTGATATATATTTTTAAACAACTTCAGACTGACAGAAAAGAAGCAAGTTCAGTAAAAGAATTTTTTTTGCTGAATAATTTGAGTAAGTTGCCAACAATATCAAGTCTCATAATCCCTAAATAATTTATTGTGTACTTTCTGCAAATAAGAACATTCCTCTACACAATATGATACAACTATCAAAGTTAGGAAATTAATACTGATAAACTGCTACCAGTTAATCTTCAGAACCCATTCAGATTTTGCCACATTCTCCAATAATGTCCTTTCCAGCAAAAGAGTTCAGTCTAGAACCACACTTTGTGCTTAGTTGTCATGTCCCTTTAGACTCCTTTAGCCTAGAACATTTTCTCCATCTTTCCTAGGCTTTCATGACCTTGACATCTTTGAAGATCACATGCCAGGTATTTTGCAGAATCCCTTGATTTGGGATTTGCCTGATTTTTTTCTCAGAATTAAACAAGTTATGAGTTGTTGGCAGGAATATCACAGAAGTGGTGCCTTGGTTTCTTATTGTATCATATCAGGTGGGACTCAGTTTCAATTTGTCTCATCACTGACGTTCCCTTAGATCATTTGAAAGTGGTATCTGCCAGGCTTCTTCACTGTAAAGGTTCTCGTTTTTCTTTTGTAATTAATACCTGTTTTGTAGGGAGACATTTTGAAACCTTTAGGACTGAATTGTTTGGGAAGGGAAAGAAGAACTAAATTTTCTTCTTAAAGCTTGTTTTACTGTCAATGACCAGGAGTGTCAACTCCTGAATTGTAACCAGCTGGTCAGAAATATGGGTGGCATGAAAACCCCTGAGCTTGCTGCTGCTGTCTGAAATGAGGACAGTCGCATGGAGGACTATGCCATTAACCTGTGACGTACTCATTGCTACTGGGTTACAGAATAGCAGTCCCCAACTTTTTTGACATCAGAGACTAGCTTTGTGAAAGACAATTTTTCCATGGACAGGAGGAGGGAGATCATCAGGCATAAGGCATAAGGCCTTAGGCCTTTTCCATGAACAAGAGGAGGGAAATGATCAGGCATCAGGCATCAGGCATAAGGAGAACATAACCTGGATCTTTCGCATGTGGAGGTCACAATAGAGTCTGTGCTCCTTTAGGAATTTCTTGTTTTTTGAGTTGGAGTCTCACTTCATCGCCCAGATGGGAGTGCAGTGGCACACTCACGGCCACCCCGGAGCGAACCCTATGGGCTCTGGCAATCCTCCTGCCTCAGCCTTCCAAGTAGCCAGAGCTACAAGTGCGTGCTACCAGCCTGGCTGATTTTTTAAATTTTTATTGTAAAGACAAGGTCTCGTCAAATTGCCCAGGCTGGTCCGGAACTCACGAGCTCAGGCAATCCACTTGCCTTGGCCTCCCAAAGTGCTGGGATTACAGGCTGAGCCACGGAGACTAGCCTCCTTAAAATTTTTTATTTCTTTCTTTTTTTTGAGTTGGAGTCTCACTCTGTCACCCAGGCTGTAGTGCAGTGGCAACGCTCATGGCCACCGCAGCCTCAACCTGCTGGGCTCAGGCAATCCTTCCTCCTCAGCATTCCAAGTAGCTGGAACTACAGACGCATGCCACCAGCTCAGCTAAGAATGTAATGCTGCAGCTGATCTGACAGAGGAGCTCCTCTTGCGAACGGCTCACCTCTGCTGTGGGTCCTGGTTCCTGACAGTTCATAGACAGTACCGGCCCGCGGCCGGCGTGTTGGGAACCCCTGCTCTGGAATATAGTCAACAGACCTCCAGTGCGCTATTGTTATTGATCACCCAGCATCTTCACTCTGCCTTTGGTAACATGCCCTGATTTTTACTCTGATGAAATATCCTGTGCAACTCTCAGTACATGTGTTTTGGGCAAGATTGACTTCACACCTCCTGTTCCAGAACTGGGTGTGTGATTCAGTACTGGCCAGTTGACCACATTCTGCTGGCAACAATGGTTAGAACTGCCCTTCTCTCAAAAACCGTGTTGCTTAGATTAAAAAACCATGTATTCATATATGACTTCCTACTCATATATCCCATATCCAATTCATCAACAAATTGTCTTCCTTCAAAACATGCCCCAGATAGGACCTTTTCTCTCTTACCTCTGCTCTTTGTACCTACTTACAGTGTGCCCTATTCCAAGTTGCCTTCATCTCTCACCTGATGTTCTGCCTCTAGTCCCGATCCACTATAGGATATTCTTCACATCGCAGTCAGAGTGGGTCTTTTATTTTTATTTTTAATTTTTAATTTTTTGGAGGGTGACAAAGTAGAAATGTATTGAGAAGACAGGAAAGCTCCCAGCAGCAGGGAGGGGTCCCAAAAGGTTGCCCCAGAGCGAGTCTTTTAAAACCTTAAGACAGATTATGTCATTTTTCTGTTCAACAGGTTTCATTGACTTCCTCTTACTTTCAGAACAAAATCTAACATCTTCTTACTATGGCCAACCAATGCCTATATCCCAATGTGGATCACCTGAAGAACTTATAAAACTACAAATACCTGTGCCCACTCTAGGAGATTATGATTTTATTGATCTGGGGTGGGGCCTGGACATTGGTTCCTTTTAAAAACTCCCCAGTGATTCTAAAAATATAGCCAGAACTGAGAACCTCTGCCTACATGAAATAGTTCCAGCTCCCTGTCATACCCCTCTCATATGGGGTATGAGAGAAGGAAGTCATATACGAATACAAGGTTTTTTCATCCAAGCAGCAAGTTTTTGAGAAAAGGGCAATTCTAATCATTGTTGCCAGGAGAATGTGGTCAACTGGCCAGAACTGAATCATATGCTCAGTTCTGAAACAGGAGGTGAAATCAATCTTGCCCAAAACACATGTACCAAGAGTAATCTTTCCATCATCACTCACTGCAGCCATCCATGCCTCCCTGCTGTTCTACAAAACATACAAAGCATGTTCTCATCTCAAGGTCTTGCATTGCTGAATGCAATGACTTCTTAACTATGTGAAGTTAGACCAAACTTCAGAGGTTAATGGCATAGTCCCATGACACTGCCCTCAATTCAGACAGCAGCAGCAAACTCAAGGGTTTTCAGGTCACCTATACTTCTGACCAGCCGGTTACAATTCAGAAGTTTACACTATCCTTTCAGGTTAGATAATTGACTAAAATGACTCATAGAACTCTGGAAAGCACTATACCTATGATTATAGTTTTATTATAGCTAAAAAAAGGATACAAATGAAGGACTAGACCAAAGAAGAGGTCTGGGTGAGTCTATGGCCTTTATGTCTTCTTCCTGTCGCGTCAGGTTGCACCATACTCCCAGCATACCGATGTGTAGCATATACACAAAGTATTATTAACCCAGGATGCTTACCTGAGCTTTGTTGTCCAGAGGTTTTATTGGGGTTTCATTATATAAGCATTATTGATTAACTCATTAGTCACATGATTGAAACCAGCCTTGAGTCCATCTCCCTTCCTTGGAGTTTAGGCTTATCATATGGCTCAAATCCCCAACCCTGTAATCACATGGTGGTCTTTCTGGCATGGCCAATTGCCATCATGAGTTACATCCTTACCATGAACTATCTAGGGATCAACTTGAGTCAGCTCATTAGCATAAATGATCAAGGCCCACTGTGAAAAACAAAAACACTCCTATTACTCAGGAAATTCCAAGAGGTTACCTCCCAGGAGCCAGCAATAAAGTTCAGCCAAATTCTTTATTATACATTGGATAAAGACATACTTTACCAGACATTTTGGTTACAATCTAATAAAACTCTTATTTGCTCAAGCCAGATTCAGTTGCACCTTCTGTCACCACCAAGAATCCTTAGTGACACATGAATCAATTTATTTTTCTGACTCCTGTGTCTTCCCTCTCTAGTTTATCTTCTTTGTTATTGTAGGTTGGATCAATATTCCTAAGTGAGGGTTCTGATCTTGTCACTCCTTTGTTAAAAAAGAAGAAAAAAAAAGACTGGACTCAGTGGCTCAGCTTGTGATCCCAGCGCTTTGGGAAGCTGAGGTGAGTGGATTGCCTAAGCCCGCGGGTTTGGGACCCATTTGGGCAGCTTGACAAGACCTCGTCTCTACAATAAATCAAAAATTAGCTGGGCATGGTATCGAGTGCCTGTAGTTCTGGCTACTTGGAAGACTGAGGTGGAAGGATCACCAGACTTCAGGAGATTGATCACCGGGGTGGCCGAGTGTGCCATTGCACTCCAGCCTGGGCAACCAAGTGAGATTCAAACTCAAAAAACAAAAAACAAAAAAAATCCCTCATGCAATGATGCTTTTTCTTTACCTAAGTGTCCAAAAATTTAGTCTGATGTTCAAGGCTTATATAATCTGGTTCTAATTTTTTAAATCATCTACAATTAATCCTTGCTTGTTAACCAAAATGAAATGCTTGCTTTTCCTCAGATGTCTTTTGCATTTTCCAACACTATGCATTTGTTAGATCATCCTGTTTGACTGGAATATCCTTCCCTTCTCTCTGCTTGCCAGTGTGTACTCATTTATCTCTTCCATGAATTCTTCTCTAATATCCCCAGCTGGAAGTAATCTCTCACTTTAAATCTTTCAGGTCTGAGCACTTTTTTTCTACTTCTCTAATGAAACCTGTCATATCTTGCTTATTATTAATATTTGTTCCTATTGATGACTGTATACAAATGTTCTTTTCTTTCTTCCTTCCTTCCTTCCTTCCTTCCTTCCTTCCTTCCTTCCTTCCTTCCTTCCTTCCTTCCTTTCTTTCTTTCTTTCTTTCTTTTTTGAGTTGGAGTCTCATTATGTTGCCCAGACTGGAGTGCAGTGGCATGCTCCTGGCCACCGCAGCTCGACCTGCTGGGCTCCGACGATCCTTCCGCCTCAGCCTTCCAAGTAACTGGAACTATGGGTACACTCTACCAGGTCTGGCTAGTTTTTTGATTTATTGTAGAGACAAGGTCTTGCCAAGTTGCCTGGGTGGGTCTCGAACCCACGGGCTCAGGTAATCCACTCGCCTCAGCCTCCCAAAGTGCTGGGATTACAGGCTGAGCCACCGAGCCCAGCCTACAAATGTAATTAATGAAATCAATATGTAATGAGATCTAACAATGTTCTACAAATGTAAGCATGCATAATTAGTTTGTTCCCCTAAACAGTCAGTTATTTAGTAAAAGAGAAAAATATATCTTTTATCAGTTTATCAATCAACCATTCTCTCCAAGTTTTTGTCCCTCATATTTTATTTATTCTCTCCTTCTAGGATTCCTTCTAGAATTCAAATAATCCACCAGGCATGGTGGCACAGACCTGTAGTCCCAGGTACCTGGGAGGTTGAGGTGGAAGGATCATCTGAGCCCAGAGGTGGAGGCTACAATGAGCCATGATTGTGCCACTGCACTCCAGCCTGAGCAACAGAGTGAGACCTTGACAAAACAAAACAAAAACCCCCAAACAAACAAATAAACAAAAAACAACAGAAATAACCCCCGGTTGTTACCAAATCAGTACTACTGCTTCCATCCACCTCCCAAGGTTGTTGCAACCTCAATTCTCACATTTATCAGTCTGGCTTTCAGTTCCCTCTGTGTTTCTGGCACTTGAGAACTGAGTTTTTTCCAGGAAATATAAGCTAAAAATGAACTTCTTTTAGAGTATTATTTTTTAAATCCCATGTTTCTAAGGGCTTGTACTTTCCATATTAGTTTAGTTTACCATGTTGCTGAAACCAGAAGAAAAACTAGATATGTATCTGACTACATAATATCTACCTTACCAGAAGACAGTTTGATGCGTGCCATAACAGAGAATTGAAAGAAATTCTATGAAAATTCAGAAAAGGTAGTAATTCACGGTGATTTCAGGGTTTGAGGAAGTCTTGATGGAGTAACTAACAATTGACTTAGACTTGAAGAATGGGTGAGATTTTGGCACGAAGAGAGAAGGGGTTGAGCCTGGTGGAGGAAAGCATCCATAAGGAATAAGCAGTCATGAAAATGTTTGTCATTTTGTGAAGTGATTATAGTTCTGTGTGGCTTACTGGAGGCAGGCTTGTGGCACGTGGCTGAGAACACTCCAGCATTCACACATAAGATCTCTCATCGTTTTTTTAATGTCACACATGCTAGGTAGTTACTGGAGGGGCAAATGCATGCGAGAGAATGTCATCAAGGTAAAGAGTAGAGGCTGAATATACGGAATAATACTCAACCTCAATCTCTCTCAGTTTCTTCATCTAAAAACCAGACTCTTAAAATTTCTTTTCATTCTAAAATTCTACAACAATTTATATAACTTAATATCAACTCTAATTAGTTCCAATTGAAGCAAGGAAGACATGTGGATGACGTTTTGTGAAGGGTAAATTTATTTGGTTGAAGGAAACGCTGTCTTGAAAAATGCTATTTAATGTATTGGTCAGAACAAAGAGGATCAGAGGTTGCTCCATTACGCACTATAGTGTATAACCTACTCAAAGTTGCTGCTTTTCTGGGTTAAAATAAGAGAATCGCTTAGAGATTCCCTTTTAAGATTCCAGCTTTCAAGAGTTTTCTTTGTATGCAGACTTCAGTTTCTAAAAATAAACAAAATCGGAAGACTTCTCCTTGGAGGAAACATTTAGCAACAACAGCCACAAAAGTTTGAAAGGGATATTCATTGTCCAGCCAAAGGAAGAAGAAAAATCTTGCTTCCTTCTATTTTTAAAAGATTTATTTGGCTTGCTGAGTTTTCTGAAAGCTCCTTAGATAAAGGAGGAAAACAGGAAAGTCAAGAATATTGCGGTTTGTATTTAAAATGTAAAATAAGTGAAGAACTATCGCTGCATCAATTAAGAATAATTTTTTTTTTTTTGAGTCAGAGTCTCACTCTGTTGCCCAGGCTGGAGTGCAGTGGCAAGTTCATGGCCACTGCAGCCTCGACCTACTGGACTCAAGTGATACTTCTGCCTCAGCTTTCCAAGTAGATGGTACTACAGGCATGCGCCACCATGCCCAGCTAATTTTTTGTAGATATGAGATCTCACCATGTTGGTGAGATCTCGAACCCCTGAGCTCAGGAAATTCTCTCGCCTCTGCCTCCCAAAGTGCTGGAATTGCAGGTTTGAGCCACTGCGCTTGGTGTAAGAATAAGTTTTTTTAAAGAATAAAAGAAGCCAGGCGTGGTGGCTCAAGCCTGTAATCCCAGCACTTTGGGAGGCTGAGGCGAGAGGATTGCCTGGACCCAGGGGTTCGAGACCAGTCTGGGCAACTTGGTGAGACCTCGTTTCTAATATATATATATGTATATAAAGAAATTAGTCGGGCATGATAGCGCATGCCTGTAGTTCCAGCTACTTGGAAGATTGAGATGGAAGGATCGCCTGAGCCCAGTGGGTCGATGCTGGGGTGGCCATGAGGGTACCACTGCACTCCAGCCTGGGTGATGGAAAGAGACTCTGACTCAAAAAAAAAAAAAGAATAAAAGAAAAAATATTATGGTTCATTTTCATTATATGCGCAATGCACTTATTCACTCTTTTATCTATTAAATATTTGTTGAGCATCTGATACGTGTCAGATATTGAACTAGGCACTAAGCTCGAGATGTGACCTACCCAGTAGCTTCATAGTGACCCACCAACATATTAAACTCACCCTTTCCTTCTGTGTGGTAGACATTGTGGACTGGCTAATCCAATTTTTATTTCACCATTCTTTTAATGTATTTTTCTCTACTGAAGAGTTTGGAAAGCTGAACATTTTATTCTCAAAAGTAGGTTTCTCCAATTTGGGAGAGATTTGGGAGGGAAAAGCAAAGCGGAGGCTATTCTGATTTTTACTTTCTTTGGTAAACAAGGTCATGAAATGTGAAGTTTTCTGGTAGTAACGTTGCTGCGTCTACCTCCAGCGCTTTCTGCATCTTGAGATGAGCTTCTGTGGAGAGGAAGCTGAATGCTGTCTTTCGCTTAATTCCCGCTTTCCAATTTCCCCACTACAGCTTTGGCCACATATTCCTGAACCCAATTGCTTGCGTAGTAGCTACAGTGAAAAAGCTTTCCAGTGGGTTGGTTCTATGGAGTGGTTGTAGAATTCATTTCTAGAGACCAAGAATTTCATTAACAACTGATTCCACATGTTAGATCCTGTTCTGTTTAAAATATGAAGAGTGTTTTTTTTTTTTCCTGCACTGAGTCAGTACACCCTCTAATGTTATATAAGAATAATATTACAATTCTTGGAAATGTAGCATTTGGGGCTGTGTTTGTCATAACTGTTCCTCTTTTCTTACCAAACATTGCAATGAAAATTGAAATATACATGTATTAGGTGGCCACTGGAATTGTAGCGGTTAAGAGCACAGGCTCCCACTTGGACATCAAGAGAATGTGGGCTTCTTGAGGCAGGAACTTTGGTTCACCATGGATTCCTGGGTTCTGGAACAGAGCCTGGCACCAAGCAGATTCTAATAACAAATTTCTTGTGAATGAATAAGTCTGAGTTCCTCCTCTAACACTTACTAGCTGAATTACATGGACCCAATGGGTAAGTCAGGTTCCGTGCTTAGTGGTACTATACCAAGGGCAAAATTTCTGTGGATCTGATCAGGTTAGGCATGGGTACTAAGGCTACAGTAGGTCCTGCCAATATGGGTGTAATGGAGATTGTGTCCAAGTCTGACCTTCCAAGAGGAGTCTGGGGTAGCTCGGGGAGTTAGGAAATGAGTGACCATGGCTGGGCCTCTTCATTGAACAAGCAGGTAGAGCCAAACCAATCTGGGGTATGCATATACTGAGTCTATACACCCACTTATGCACACCTGGAGCATAAGTAGATATACAGCTCTTGTGCCATCCTAGCTTAGGAAAAATACAATGTTTTCTTTCCCTGATGAGAGGAGTGTTTTTAAATCTAATGATGATCATCTGATTAACATGGTCAGCCACAAATATTATCCCAAAGATTCTATTTTTTCTTTTTTTCTCAATTTTTTAAAGATGTAGAGTAGGCCATGCACAGTGGCTCAAGCCTGTAATTACAGCACTTTGGGAGACTGAGGCAAGAGGATTGCCTGAGCTCAGGGGTTCAAGACCAGTATGGGCAATTTGGTGAGACCTTGTCTCTAAAATAAAAATTTTTTAAAAATAATAATCTAGACATGGTAGTGTGCACCTGTAATTCCAGCTACTTGGAAGGCTGAGGCGAAAGGATAGCCTGAGCCCAGTAGGTCAAGGCTTCGGTAGCCATGAGCATGCTACTGCGACAAAGTGAGAATCCAAGTCTAAAAAAAAAAAAAAAGACATAGGCTACAATTAAGGGTTAGGTATACAAATGTTCATTATGCAGGTGCCCTTGTTGATGAGGTGTGCCTAACCTCTCTCCGGCAGTTTCCCACTACTGCTAATCCCTTTTTTATAGTATTATGATAATTGTTCAAGGTCCACTTATGAGTGAGAACATGTGATACTCAGTTCTTTGTTTCTGCGATAGATCACTCAGTATTATAGGCTCTAAGTCCATCCAAGTTGCTGTGAAGTTCATAATTTTATTATTCTTTATGGCTGCATGATATCCCATTTTGTATATGTACCATGTTTTTTTATCCAGTCCTCTTGCAATGTACAGCACAGATGGTTCCATGTTTTTGCTATTGTAAATAATGCCTCAATATACATGGGTGTGCAGGTATCTTTTTCATAGAGTGATCAGAGTTCTTCCAGGTACATTCCCGGTAGGGGAATTGCAGGGTCATATGGGAGGTCAATTTTTAGAACTTTAAGGAATCACCACCTTTTTTTCACAGAGGTTGTACTAGTTTACACTCCCACCAATGTGTAGAAGTGTTCCTTTTTCACAGCATCCTCTCCAGCATCTGTTGTTTTTTGTTATTAATGATGGCCATCCTACCTGGAGTTAGGTGGTATCTCAGTGCAGTTTTTAATTGCATTTCTTTGATGACTAGTGAGGCTGAGCATTTTTTCATGTATCTGTTGGCTGCTCATGTCTTCTTTTGAGAAGTAGCCATATCTTTTGCCTGATTTGTAATGGGGCTGTTTATTTTTTTCTTTTTGGCACATTTGAGTTCCTTGTAGATCCTAGATGTTAGGTCTTCGTCAGATATACAGTTGGCAAATATATTTTCCCAGTCTGTGGGCTGTTTCCCTGCTCTCTCGATTGTTTATTTGACTTTGAAGAAACTTGTCAGTTTGATGAGGTCCCAGTTGTCTATCTTATCTCTTATGGCTTGGGCACTTAGGGTTTTGATCAGGAATTGGTTGCCAGTTTCAATTTCCATAAGGGTGTCTCCTACATTTTCAAAGGTTCTTATAGTTTGAAGTTTTCCATTTAGGTCTTTGATCCATTTAGCGTTGATTTTTATGTATGGTGATAGGTAGGGTTCTTGTTTTAATCTTTTGTATGTGGTCAGCCAGTTTTCTCAGCCCCATTTGCTGAATAGGTTCTTTTCTCCCCAGTGGTTGGTGGTGGAGGCTTTGTCAAAGATGAGTTGGTTGAGAAATTAAGGTTTTGCTCCTGGAATCTCTATTCTGTTCCATTGGTCTATATACCTTTCCTTGTACCAATACCAGGCCATTTTGATTATTGTAGCTTTATAATAAAGCTTAAAGTTTGGGAGTGTGATGCCTCCCACTTTCTTTCTTTTTTGCTGAGGATTGTTTTGGCTATTCACGGTCATTTATATTTCCATATGAATTCCTGTATTGTCATTTCCAAATCTGAGAAGAATGCTGCTGGTAATTTTTGGATATTGTATTGAATCTGTAGATTGCCTTGGGTAGGATGGGCATCTTAACAATGTTGATTCTTCCAATCCATGAGCATGGAATATTTTTCCATTTGTTTGTGTAATCTTTGACTTCTCTGAGCAATGTTTTATAATTTTTGTTGTAAAGGTCCTTCACTTCTCTGATTAGGAAGATACCAAGGTATTCCATCCTTTTTGTGGTTATTGTGAATGGGATTATGCTTTGGGGGGGTGTGTGTTCTGTTTGCTTATTGTTGGTATATAGTAATGCAATTGTCTTTTGCACATTTATGCTATACCCTAAGATTTTGCCAAAGTCCTTTATCAGTGCAAGGAGCTTTTTGACAGATTCTCTTGGATTTTCAAGGTATAGAATCATGTTATTTGCAACAAGGGATAACTTGACTTCCCCTTCTTCTCTTTGGATACTCCTGATCTCCTTCTCTTGTCTGATTGCTCTAGCTAGGCCTTCCAATACTATGTTGAACAGAAGAGGGGAGAGTGGGCATACTTGTCTTGTTCGGATTTTCAGGGGAAATGGTTCCAATTTCTGTCTGTTTAGCAGTATGTTGGCTGTGGGTTTCTCATAGATGGCTCTACTATTTTGAGGTATGTTCCATCTATGCCTAGATGTTCCAGGGTTTTTATCAAGAAGGGATGCTGAATTTTATCGAAAGCTTTTTCCACATCTAATGATATAATCATGTGGTTTTTGTCTTTACATCTGTTGATGTATTTAATTATGTATATGGTCTTGCAGATTTTGAACCATCCCTGCATCCCAGAGATGAAACCTACTTGGTCATTGTGGATAATTTTTGAGATATGTTGTTGGATCCGGTTTGCTAGAATCTTGTTTAGAATTTTAGTATCTATGTTCATAAAGGATATTGTCCTGTAGTTCTCTTTCTTTGCTGGATCTTTACCAGATTTGGGTATCAATGTGATGTTAGCTTCATAAAATGATTTGGGGAGAGTTCCATCTTTCTTGATTGCCTGGAATACTTTCAATAGGATTGGTATCAGTTTCTCCTTGCATATTTTGTAGAATTCTGCTGGAAAGCCATCTGGTCCAGGGCTTTTTTTTGTAGGTAGTTTTCTTATGACATAGTCAATTTCCTGGGCTGTTATTGGTCTACTTAGTGTCTTGATTTCTTCTTGTTTCAGCCTGGGGTGATTGTGTGAGTTTAGAAAGTGGAGATTTCATTGAAGGTTTCAAATTTGTTTCCATACAAGTATACAGTGTAATCTCTGATAATCTTTTGTATTTCTTTTATGTCAGTTGTGACTTAATCTTTGCATTTCTGATGTGCTAATTTGGGCTTTTTCTCTCTTTTTCTTGGTCAGTCTAGCTAGGGGTCTATCAATCTTGTTTATCCTTTCAAAGAACCGGGTTTTGGTTTTATTGATTTTTTTTGTATTATATTTTTGTCTTATATATCTCAAATTTGGACTTTTATTTTGGTGATCTGGATTTTTCTGCAGAAGTTACGGTTTTTGTGGTCTTGCTTTTTCAGCTTCTGTGGGTGATTTGTTAGGCTGTTTACTTGTGATCTTTCTATTTTCTTCATGTGTGTTCATAGAGATATAAATTCCCCTTCTTACTGCTTTCATGGAGTCTATTTTTTCATCAGCTAAAATAGCTTCCTATTTGATGTAAAATGATGTAAAGACTTGGATTATGATTATTATCATCCCATTCTAGTCATGTGACTTGTGCATGTTTCCAGACTTCTCTAAGCTTTGGGCTTCGGTTTCCTCATGTGTCAAATGGGAAAAGTAAGAGAAAGCAGGTAGTTGTAAAGATTAAGTTCATGTATGCAGAGCACAAGGTCTTCCCTGTCTTCTCCATCTAAAAATGTACCTGATAATTAGCACTCTACTCCCCTTCCTCTCTAAGATTCACTAATCTTTCCTTGAATGTCATCTCATTGCTTTGTGCAGCATTTCCTTCATGTAAGATCCTCGTGCATTATTCATCAAGCACCTACTATTGAAAAATATTATGATAGAAGCTATGGAGGTCACAAATGTGAATAATTAGAATTATTTATTTATGTTTCAGTCATAAACACAGTATTAGTTGAATTGTATGAAACTACTGTTTTTGTAGGTCAAAAGTGGCCTTATTTTTCTAATAGCATATAGTTCCACTTATCTACTTTTGGAGTGCCCCCAATCCAGTGATAGACACATGAATACCTTAGGGAGTGCTAAGCAGAATTACACATTGCTATGGTTTGAATGTCTCTTCCAAACCTCGTTTTGAAATTTAATTGCCAGCCGGGCTCGGTGGCTCAGCCTGTAATCCTGCACCTTTGGGAGGCTGAGGTGAGTGGATTGCCTGAGTCCGCGGGTTCGAGACCCGCCTGGGCAGCGAGACCTCATCTCTACAATCAATCAAAAAATTAGCTGGGCGTGGTAGCGCATGCCTGTAATTCCGGCTACTCGGAAGGCTGAGGCGGAAGGATTGCCGGAGCCCAGGAGGTCGAGGCTGTGGCCAGGAGCGGCCACTGCACTCCAGTCTGGGTGACAGAGTGAGACTCCAACTCAAAAAAAAAAAAAAAAAGGAATTTAATTGCCATTGTGATGGTATTAAGAAATTGGACCTCTAAGAGGTAATTTGGTCATGAGGTCTCTGCCCTAATGAATGAAATATAATGTTGTTACAGTAGGAGTGGATTCGTTATTGAGGTAGTATACTCTTGTAAAAGAATGGTTTTAACCAAATTCCCTCTGTCTGTCTTATGCACTCCACTATCTTGCCACTTCACTGTCTGCATTCTGTCATGGTAGGATGCAGCAGAAAGACCCTCATTAGATGCCAAGCAGATGCTGGTACCATACCCTTGGTCTTCTCACCTCCAGGACCATGAGCCAAATAAGTTTTCTACAGTTTATAAATTACCCAGTCTCTATTAATCTGTTGTAATGGCAACAGAAAATGAACTAAGACACCACCAAGTGACATGTGAGCAAGAGAGAAGGAAAGACTGCTCCTGATGGGGAAGTTATGGGAAGAATTTGTGGAAGAGGTAAGGTTTACCTGGGCATAAATCTGTCAGAAAAGTGGCTTGTCAGTCTTATAAAGTAGAAGCCAGAAGATAGTATCACTCTGTGTTGTGGCCCTTGAACTAGTGTGCAGCTCACTTAGAGGAACAGCTGCCATGAGTTAGCTTGGTGGGTTAAGAAGATAGAGGGATACTTTTTATAAAAGGGGTTGAAGAATGTGTGTGTGTGTGTGTGTGTGTGTGTGTGTGTGTGTGTGTTGAGAAAAGAAATCTTAAGTCTCATGATTCACGAGCATATCACTTTGAATAAAAATTTGATATACTGATGAGAAAATGTGGTGGTGATGGAACTCACTTCAAACTTAACAATTATGACCTGTAAACTATAAGAGCTACTTTTAAAACATTGTAGTAAAATGTACATGACATAAAATTTACCATTTTAACTATCTTAAAGTGTGCAGTTCAGTAGCACTAAGTATATTCACATTGTTGTGCAATAATCACCACCATCCATCCCCAGAACTGTTCATTTCACACTGTACCCATTAACAGTCACTACCCCTTTCTCCATATCCTCAGCCCCTGGAAATCACCTTTTTACTTTCTGTCTCTATAAATTTGATTACTCTAGGAATCTCATATAAGTGGAAAAATACTCACAGAGCATTTCTCCTTTTGTGACTGGCTTATTTTACTTAGCATACTGTCTTCAAGGTCTGTCCATGCTGTAGCATGTGTCAGTATTTCATTCCTTTTTAAGACTGAATAATATTTTATTGTATGCCACTTTTTTCGATCCATTCTTCTGTTGATGGGCATTTGGGCTGTTTCCACCTTTTGGCAGGAGCTACCTTTAAACAAATTCAGGGTAACAAAAGTTAGGCTAGCTTTAGAGAGCAAGATACTTGCCAGCCCTAGCTGGAAGGGTGAGAGGTAAACACCCATCATTTTCTATTTGCCCCAGGACACTAGTGTAGAGTTCACCATGTATGGTTTTTTCTAGGATGGGATGGAGCCAGTGAGTCCTGAGCTTCCAGGCTTCAAGCCAAGTCCCAGTGTTCTTGGAGGATGGGGGTTGGGGGAGATGGTCTGAACTTGGAGGCAATATTCCACCAACCGCATCACATCCCATAACTCACAGCAGACTATACGATTCCATTTTTTTCCCTATAGATTCTTTAGGGAAAAGCTCTATTCATTGATAGCCCACTTAAAAATTCTTTTTAAAAATAAGATCTCAGGAACAATGGCTTTCTTTCAAAGTAGTAATACATGGCAGCTCACTGACTTCTCCTGTTTATCTCATACCTGTTACATCTTTTTTCTGATGGCATCTGCCAGTTCCAGGAAGGAATAGTCAGTCAGCAGAACCACATTCCAGGAGTACATGAAGTGAGACATAGAGTTACCTTCCCTACTCCTAATGCCTTTTGCTTTCTAAAATTTGGGTAAAATCCTCTCACTCCTTTCCTAGAGAGGAAAAGAGTAAGATTTTTTCACTTTGTTTTGCAAAAATGTGTTGGTATTCTGTATCTTTTAATTACAAATTTACCATTATGAGATCATAATGGTTGCTTCAAAGACCAAGGAAGAATAGATTTTGAGGAGTATAATACCCATGCTCTGTTAGTACAGTGCAATTACTGCAGACATTCTAATTGCAATGCTTCTTACCTAAATATTCTTGTTCAAAGAAAGAAACAACTGTGCTTCTATTTTCAATTTATTTACACTCTTAGACCTGGATCTGTCTCGTGATACCTGGACTCTGTCATGGATGTCACTTCCAGCAGTCACACAAAGGTGACTAGAGTATCTAAACTGCCCCCACGGCACAATTGCAACCTTAAATTATTTAAAACTTTAAATGAAAGATCTCAAAGCTTGGAATCTTAACCCTATGATTCTCTAGGAAAGCAGCACCCTCCTCATCTGGGATAGCAGGATAACTTTTACCCTTACTGCCTAGCCTGCTTCCCTGGCATGTGAGTGGGTGGTGGGTGGAGAAAAGACAGGCACCAGAATAAGCTCATAGTAGTGTGTATCTATCCAATTAGGATTAATCCACTAACCGCACTGGCTAATTTTTCAAAAATTATACAGTAGCAATCCTAAGTTACTTTTAAAATATTTTCTGTTTGACTCACAAAAAAGTGTAGAATTTACCCTCCAAAATTCTATAAAAGTCAAAACTGGTGGTATCCACACTCTCTAATGTTTCTGACACGTGGAGTACTGTTCACAGTGTGGGACTGATTAATTGTAAAAAGTGAAAAATATTTACAGTCATTCTCTGTTTTATGTCTTGAAAAAACAGAAATGGTGAGAAGGACATAGAAGGAGGAGTCAGAAAAAGAGAAGTAGATTTTTGGCTCTGCTCTTTACAAGTCTCTCAAGAAAATCACTTAAACCATTCTGAACTGAAGTGTGGACCAATGGGAAACCCAAACTTCCCCTGTATGTAGACTACTGTGTACCTAATCTTGACTTGTACTCCACAGATATAAAATGAAGGAAAAAATATATAGATGAATGTTTTATCAGTGATATGGTTTAGCAATTCTGTAACAATTTTCCATGTCTATTAGACATGAGTAAATAGGTAAATATATTGAGAATAATGGGAGCCAAGTTTTTCATTGTAAGAAAAAGGATTTATAAATATGGAAAGAATGAACTTTCCAGCATTGAACTGGATTGGAGATATTAGAATAAACTCATGAGCCAGGCTCAGTGGCTCAGCCTGTAATCCCGCGCCTTTGGGAGGCTGAGATGAGTGGATTGCCTGAGCCCGCGGGTTCGAGACCCACCTGGGCAGCAAGACCTCATCTCTACAATAAATCAAAAATGAGCCGGGTGTGGTAGCGTGCACCTGTAACTCCAGCTACTCAGAAGGCTGAGGTGGAAGGATCACCAGAGCCCAGCAGGTCGAGGCTGCGGTGGCCGGGAGCGGCCACTGCACTCCAGTCTGGGTGACAGAGCGAGACTCCAACTCAACAAACAAACAAAACAAACAAAAAAAGAATAAACTCATGGATTTTAGGGTGGAGTAGAGAGTGTGGAGGGGTGGAGGAAGGAAGTTAGGTAAGGCTGATCCTAGGTTTGGCATAGGAAACAAGATATACCTGAAATAACTTCATGTGCCAGAGTGTCCAAGCAAGCTGAAGTCCCTGGAAATATGTAGAAATCTTGAAAGAATTTTAGATCATATGGGATTAGTGACTTGAGTTAATTGTATCTGAACCTCAAAGCACCAAGTTTGAATCTGGGTCAAATTCGAATTGAATTTAGGGAGGCCAAACCAAAACATTCTGTCAATACTATATTCTTTCTGTTATTGTCTGACTGGACTGAGACCTTTTGATCTTCTTCTTGTTTATACCTAATATCATGAAATGTAATATAAAGCAAAAGAAAACTGGATTAGACTGCATCATTTTCTATGTTGTAGATAATTCTAACTTGGAACCCAGCGGAGCTAACTTGATTCTTAATTTTCATTGTGCAACTCCATAAGTAATTTTGAGATACAGTGATGGATTGCATTATTCTTAGAATAACAATCAAAGCCCTTATCATTGTCTCTAAGGCCTTGTACAGTTTGGCTCCAGCCTTGTTTCTGCTCACACCCAGACATATACTTTTGGCCACCCCACTCCACACTGACCACAGACCTGTCCTTAGGTTCACCTACAGGTCAGTTTCTTATTCTGTCTGGGTCTTTGCTTATGCTGTTCCTATGTTTGCTTATGCTGTTTGCTTATGCTTACGCCCGTGCTTACTTCTAATATCAGCTTAAAGATTGCTTCTTAAAAGATGCCTACCTGTACTCTTAGGCTGGGTTTCCTGTTGTTCTTTTTTATAGTATTTAACACAATTGACATTTAAATACTTGCTTGCCTAGTTATAGTTATTTGTTTTATTTTTGACATCACATAAGGGCATATAAGTTCCACATAGTCAGGGATGGCAAAACTGTGTCTTTCCTATTGTAGGAGCTTAGTACTTATAACACAGTGTTACTTCTTTTGAAGACTGTTAAATTTTCTGGAATATTTGTTCTACTTTATCACTCTGGAAATTAATATGATTTTATCTTTAAATCATTAAAATGAAAATATTTAAAATTAGTATTTTATCCATAACTTTAATGTATTAGCTGCTTCCATAAATCATAATCTGTAGTTTAACTGTACACACATCTTGTGCTGTTTAATAACTAGCTCTCTAAGTGTGATTCTCACAGGAATATTGGTTGATATTTTCATTTACATTAATGTTTAAGATGAAAGTGAGAAAATAAAAATGTATTGTAATAACATCTCTCATTTGTTAATGAGAGGAACAAATTTTTTTGCTGAATTGGATAATCATTTTCCAATATTAGAGGACTATTCCTTCAGTTTTTTATTACATTAAAAATGTAATGACAACAAATATGATACAATTTAAAATGTAATCTGCATTTTAAGATATTCTCTACTACTTTCTTAAGTCTAGACAACCAACAAAACAAAACAAAAAAGTCTTGATTTATAGCATTTGTTAATTTCATTGGTATAAACACTCCTATTATGGCAAATTTCAAACTATCAATGAAATATCAAGTATCTCCTTGAGAGTTGGGGAGACATGTGCAATATTATCTCCTGGCATAGTAATGTACATCTACACAAGTATGACAGGTGTAAATAATTTGAGAGGCATAGATAATGCAGTCAAATAATTAGGAAGCGATGAATTTATTTTTTGTATGTATAATATGTTTTTCATTTGATTTTTAATAATGGTTGTGTTTAACAACTGGCTTGTGAAATTCTTGAAAATTTAATGACTCTCATGATTCCATTTAGTGTATTTCATTTTTTTATTATTAAATTTATTTATTTATTTTTTATTAAACATATATTTATTATAAAATTGTGGGGTACAGTTAGGGGTTAAGTATACAACTGTGCATCCCCTTGTTAATGAGGGGCGTCTCCCCATCCCCAGACATATATTGACTACTGTTAGTCCCACCTCTCTTTCTCTCCCTACTCCCCCCATAGTTTCCCACCACTGTCAGTCTTTTTTTTTTTTTTTTAAGTATTACGGTAGATGTTCAAGGTCCACTATATGAGTGAGAACATGTGATACTCAGATCTTTGTTTCTGTGAGACATCACTCAGTATTATAGCTCCATCCAGGTTGCTGCGAAATTCATGATTTTGTTTTTTTATTTATGGCTGCGTAGTATTCCATCGTGTATATATACCACATTTTAAAAATCCAGTCCCCTTTTGAAGGACAGCATGGTTGGTTCCAGGTTCTTACTATTGTGAACAATGCTGCGATAAACATTCGTGTGCAGGTATCTTTGTGATAGAGTGATTTCTTCAGGGTATATTCCCACTAGGGAGATTGCTGGGTTATATGGAAGGTCAATATTTAGATCTTTTAGGAATCGCCATACTGTTTTCCACAGAGGTTGCACTAGTTTGCGCTCCCACCAACAGTGTAGGAGTGTTCCCTTTTCCCCACACCCTCTCCAGCAACTGTTACTTTTTGAGTTATTGATAATGGCCATTCTGACTGGAGTTAGGTGGTATCTCAGCGTGGTTTTGATTTGCATCTCCCTGATGATTAGTGAGGTTGAACATTTCTTCATGTGTCTGTTGGCTGCTCGGATGTCTTCCTTTGAGAAGTATCTGTTCATATCTTTTGCTCACTTTATAATGGGGTTGTTTGTTTTTTTACTCTCAGCACGTTTGAGTTCCTTGTAGATCCAAGATGTTAAGCCTTTGTCGGACCTGGAGTTGGCAGATACTTTTTCCCAGTCTGTGGGCTGTCTTCCTGCTCTCTTGATGGTTTCTTTGGCTTTGCAGAAGCTTGTCAGTTTAATGAAGTCCCACTTGTCTATCTTATCTCTTATGGCTTGTGGGTTTTGGGTTTTGTTCAGGAATTGGATGCCAGTTCCAATTTCCATAAGGGTATGTCCTGCATTTTCTAAGGTTCTTATGGTTTGAGTTTTACATTTAGGTCTCTGATCCATTTAGAGTTAATTTTTGTGTATGGGGACAGATAGGGGTCTTGTCTGAGTCTTTTGCATGTGGTCAGCCAGTTTTCCCAGCACCATTTACAGAATAGGTTCTCCTCTCCCCAGTGGTAGGTGGTGGAGGCTTTGTTGAAGATGAGTTGGTTGAGAAATTGAGGTTTAGCTTCTGGAATCTCAATTCTATTCCATTGGTCTATATACCTGTTTTTGTACCAATACCAAGCTGTTGTGATTATTGTAGCTTTATAGTAAAGTTTGAAGTCTGGTAATGTGATACTGACTACTTTGGTTTTTTTTTGTTGAGGATTGTTCTTGGTCGTTTGTGTTTCCATATGAGTTCCTGTGTTGTTTTTTCTAGGTCTGAGAAGAATGTTGCTGGTAATTTGATGGGTGTTGCATTAAATCTGTAGATTGCTTTAGGTAGGATGGACATCTTCACAATGTTGATTCTTCCAATCCATGAGCATGGGATATTTTTCCACTTGTTTGTGTCATCTTTGATTTCTTTGAGTGTTTTGTAGTTTTCATTGTAAAGGTCTTTCACGTCTCTGGTTAGGAAGATGCCAAGGTATTTCCTTTTTTTGGTGGCTATTGTGAATGAAATTGTGCTTTTTATTTGGGTTTCTGTTTGTTTATTGTTGGTGTAAAAAATGCAATTGTCTTTTGTACATTTATTTTATATCCTGAGACTTTGGCAAAGTCCTTTATCAGTGTAAGGAGGTTTTTGACAGATTCTCTTGAGTTTTCAAGGTACACGATCATGTCATCTGCAAAGAGAGATAACTTGACTTCCTCTTTTCCTATTTGGATACCCCTGATTGCCTTCTCTTCTCTGATTGCTCTAGCCGGGACTTCCAATACTATATTGAACAGGAGGGGTGAGAGTGGGCATCCTTGTCTTTTTCCAGTTTTCAGGGAAAATGGTTCAATTTTTGTTCGTTTAGGAGTTTGCTGGCTGTGGGTTTCTCGTAGATGGCTTTTACTATTTTGAGGTATGTTCCCCGTATGCCTAGGTGTTTGAAGGTTTTTATCAAGAAGGGGTGCTGGATTTTATCAAAAGATTTTTCTGCATATAATGATATAATCATGTGGTTTTTGTTTTGACATCTGTTAATGTATTTAATTACATTTATGGTTTTACGAATGTTGAACCAGCCTTGCATCCCAGGGATGAAGCCTACTTGGTCATGATGGATGATTTTTGAGATATGTTGTTGAATCCGGTTTGCTAGGATCTTGTTGAGAATTTTAGCATCTATGTTCATCAAAAATATTGGCCTGCAGTTCTCTTTCTTTGCTGGATCTTTACCAGATTTGGGTATCAATGTGATGTTAGCTTCATAAAATAATTTGGGGAGAGTTCCATCTTTTTCAATTGCCTGGAATACCTTCAGTAGGATTGGTATCAGCTCCTCCTTAAATGTCTTGTAGAATTCTGCTGGAAAGCCAGCTGGACCAGGACTTTTTTTTTGTAGGTAGTTTTCTTATTACGTAGTCAATTTCCTTGATTGTTATTGGTCTATTTAGGGTCTCAATTTCTTCTTGTTTCAACCTAGGCAGGTTGTGTGATGTCAGAAAGTCCTCCATTTCCTTAAGGTTTTCCTCCATACAAGTGTACATAGTAGTCTCTAATAATCTTTTGTATTTCTTCAGGGTCAGATGTGACTTTATCTTTTGTGTTTCTGATTGTGTCTATTTGAGCTTTTCCCCTCTTTTTCTTGGTCAGTCTAGCTAGGGGACCATTGATCTTGTTTATCCTTTCGAAGAACCAGCTTTTTTTTCATTGATTTTTTGCATTATCTTTTTGTCTTCTATGTCCTGGATTTGGGCTTTTATTTTGGTGATCTGGATTCTTCTGCTGAAATTAGGGTTTTTGTGGTCTTGCTTTTCCAGCTTCTTTAGGTGGCTTGTTAGGTTGTAAATTTGTGATCCTTCCATTTTCTTCATATGCGTTTGTAGGGATATAAATTCCCCTCTTACTACAGCTTTCATGGCATCCCAGAGATTTTGGTAAGATGTTTCTTCATTTTCATTTGTTTCCAGGTACCTTTTAATCTCTGTTTTGATTTCATCATTAACCCAGGAGTTATTTTGCATCATCCTGTTTATTTTCCATGTCTTTGTGGGTTTTAGGGGAACCTTGTTGGTGTTGATATTTATTTTTATTCCACTGTGTCCAAGAAGGTACATGGTAAGATTTTGGTTCTTTTAAATTTGCTTATACTTAATTTATGGCCAAGTATGTGGTCAATCTTAGAGTATGTCCCATGTAGTGATGAGTAGAATGTATATTCTATGGTCTTTGGATGGAGTGTTCTGTAGGTATCAATTAAATCCATTTGGTCAAGAGTCACATTGTGGTTTCGGATCTCGTTGCTGATTTTTTGTCTTGATGATCTGTCTAGGGTTGTGAGTGAGGTGTTGAAGTCCCCAGCTATGATGGTGTGGAGTCGATATCTTTTTTTAGTTTACCTAGAAGCTGCTTTATGAAAGTTGGCAGTCCTATGTTGGGTGCATATATGTTTAAGATGGATATTTCTTGTTGATGGATTGAACCTTTTATCTTTAGGTAGTGGCCTTCTGTATCTTTCTTAATTTTTAAAAGCTTGAAGGGTATTTTGTCTGAAATTAAGATTGCTACTCCTGCTCTCTTTTGTGTGCTTTTCACCTGAAAGTTTGTTTCCATCCTCTTACTTTGAGTCTGTGAGTGTCTTTTCTAGTGAGGTGAATCTCTTGAAGGCAATAGATTGTTGCCTGGTGATATTTTATCCACTTTGCCATTCTATGTCTTTTTAGTGGTGCATTTAGTCCATTCACATTTAGGCTAATAATTGAAGTGCAAGAGTTGATCCCTGTCATAAGGTTCTTAC
>NW_007074650.1:275875-278223 GCF_000164805.1 Carlito syrichta | reverse complement strand
GTTTTGGAGTTGGTTCATGTGTGTTTTTAATCTTTTGCCTGTACTCTTGTGAAGAATGTTGTTGTTCTTTTTTCCTTTTCTTCTGTGTTCAGTACTGTGTTAAGTGTTTCTTGTAGAGGTGGTCTGATGGCAGCGTAGGTTCTTAGGGATTGGATATCCGGAAAAGATTTAAATTCTCCCTCACTAATGAAGCTTAGCTTGGCTTGGTAGGTTATTCTTGGTTGAAATTGTTTATCTTTTAGAACTTTGAAGATAGGGCTCCAGGCTCTCCTAGCCTGGAGGGTTTCTGTAGATAAATCTGCTGCTATTCTAATTGGTCTTCCTTGGTAGGTAGTCTGACCTTTTTCTCTTGCTGCCTTTAGGATTTTTTTTCTTTCATAGCTACTTTGTTTAGGTGAATTATTATGTGTCTGGGAGTTGGTCTTTTCATTTGTTGTCTTGCAGGGGTTCTCTGAATCTCTTGTGCTTTAATTTTTGCATCACTGATGAGATGAGGGAAGTTTTCTTGAATGATTTAATGAAATGTTTGTTCCATGTGACCTCTGACTCTCTCTCTGCCTCAGGAAGGCCAATTACTCTTAGATGTGTCTCTTGAAGTAGTCATTCATCTCCTGAAGGTTTTGTTCTGACTTTTTAAACTTCTTTTCTATGTTTTTGACAGTTTGGGTTAGTTCTTTATTTTGGTCTTCACGTTCTGAGATTCTTTCTTCTGCTTGGCTAATTCTGCTTCCATGCTAATTAGTTTGTTATTTATTTCCATCACAGTATTCTTTACTGCTGTTATTTCTGTCATCAGCTCCTTCCTATTTTCCTCTTGTCTCTCCTCATTTTTTAAAATTCTCTCTATTAATGCTTTGATGTCTTGGTTTGTTGCTTGTGACCAGTCATTCTGGGGGCTCTTCATTGTGTTCTGAAGTCTGTTTTCTCAGTGTCTGACCTCCCAGGGGTCTGTGTGAGGCCTGTATTCTTCTTTTAGTTTTTCTTCATTTGTGCAGATTTTCCTCCCTACTTTTCCCTTCCCTCCACTTCCCCGTCTTCTTTAATTCTGTTATTCAGGAGTGGAGGGGTTTCTTTTACTTCTGTTTGTTCAATCTCCTATTCTTCCTAATGTATTTCCTCTTGCTTTGTTCAGTTCTGGAGTTGGACTGTGGGTTGAGGGCAGTCCTTTTTGTAGTTTTGGGATTTAATTAAGGGGAGAGCTGTGATTCAAAATCTCTCTGCAGATCATGGTATTTGCCAACAGCTGTATGGATAGTCTGAATCCCACTTCCCACTCCCTTGGAGTCTGTCCATGCAGTGGGGTTGTAGGTTTACTCCCTGAAAGCAAAATGAGGTTAACAGAGGGAAAAGAATGGAGCAGGCAGTGGGGGAGGGGGGGTGGAGAGAGAGAGGAGTGAGAGGGAGAACAGTTGAGTGTACCAACTGGTAAGTGAAAAGAGACACAAAGACTGAAACAAATATAAAGAAAAACAATAACCATGACTGAAAACTAACCAACAACCATATAAAAAGCTAAAACATACAATGATGCTAACGTACACACTGACCAACCTCCTTATTGATGTGCTATTCCTTTATACAAAGATGGGGTTTACAGAAAAAAGGAAAAAGGAAAAAAAAAAAAGAAAAAAGAAAAAAAAAGAAGGGAAAAAGGATAGATTAAAGTCAGTAGACTAACAGAACCAGCCAAGCACACTCTGAGACTTTTCCTTTAAGTCCAATGTCCTTTCAGCTCTGATTTCTAGCTGTCTTTGCAGGCTGGTAGAATTATTCACAGTTAGGGTCAGTTGCTCCTGGCCTGCTGTGAAGAACAGTTCAGATATGGGCTGCCTGCCCAGTCTATTACTGAGATCTGACTTTTTCTATTTTTCAAGAGGGATGAGCCTCTGCCATTCCCGTTTTGATGTTGTTACTTGGTTCCCCAGCAGGTGGTGCTATCTTGCTGCTACAGTCCAGAGGGGAGTGAGCTGGTTCCGGATCCGTGACCTGCCATGACAACTTCACGGGAGGAGTTCCACAGGCCTTTCTCTGGGCTAGGGGAGTGGTGTGGCAGTGGCAGCAGCAGCTGGGCAGTGGCGATCTCAGAAGATCCTGCTTGTGGGGGCTTCATGGTCTGAAATCGCGACTGCAGGAACAGCCCGGACCACCGTGATATCTCTATTATTAAATTTAATAGTCCACTAATTAATATGCCAGAAGTATATTTAAACATATTTCTTTTGTTGGAAATTGAGCTTATTTGCCATTTTAAATTATATTAAGCACATTTGTACTTTTAAACTTTTTTTTTTTTTGAGTTGGAATCTCACTCTGTCGCCCAGGTTGGAGTTCAGTGGCTGCTCCCGGCC
>NW_007074650.1:250857-275621 GCF_000164805.1 Carlito syrichta | reverse complement strand
TTACAGGCGCGCGTTACCACGCCCGGCTGATTTTTGATTTATTGCAGAGATGAGGTCTCGCCGCCCAGGCGGGTCTCGAACCCGCGGGCTCAGGCAATTCACTCACCTCAGCCTCCCAAAGGTGCAGGATTACAGGCTGAGCCACCGAGCCCGGCTTGTACTTTTAAATTTTTTCCTCTGTAGATATATTTACCAAGTACCTTCTAGGAGTAGGATTAGAGATAAAAATATTTTTTACTCTGTTAATGACTTAGAAGAAATCACATTTTATTTATGTAGCCTACATAGGAGAGTAAATAGATGTAGAAATCTTTTCCAGTGTCCCAAGAGTCAGAGGGAGAAAATAAATTTATAATCCAATAGCAGTGCAGGACTACACAGATCATTGATATAAAACTTGTCATACACAATGATGATTACACTATGTACAAGTGCTATTGTGTTCTTGTCTGTTCTGGGAAAAGAGACAGAGCATTACTATTTTGGGGGGTATGGAGCAGGCCTTTCACACACTGGCAGCAATAGGGATCACTTGCCAGTTTCACTGCAGCCATTGTCACAGGACCCAGGTTGGCTAAATGGTACCATCTGTCCAGGGTACAAATGTCTCTGTCCTGACTTTTTTCTTCCTGGGTTCTAACTCCTCTGTTTCTACCCTACATCCCAGAACTTCACATAATAGGGGAATTACATAATAGGGGAATGTCAATGTACTCAGGCTGTTCATGGCTTGATTTTTTAACCACTTGCCACAATCATTTCCTCAGAATATACTCTAGCCTGTTCTAGACTTGCTTAGCTTTTGACCAGCTTGCTCATTTCCCCATTTTCAGCCTTTTCTAATGCCTGGAGCTATCTTATGGGTCTTACTGGACATGATTTGGTTTCTCATTTACTTATACTCTCTTGAATGACTTGGTTAAAAGTCACTTTGGTAGGACTGAATGTGAAGACTGGATTTCAGAGTCTCTCTACTTCTACTTTTTTGAGTTGAGGTCTTACTGTGTCACTTAGACTGGAGCGCAAAGGCACAATCATGGCACACCACAGCCTGGACCTCCTGAGCTCAGTCAACCCTTCTGCCTCTATCTCCCAAGCAGCTAAGGTTACAGGTGTGAACCACCGCACCCAGCTCTCCTTCTGCTCTTTCATACAGTATTCCTGCCCAGTTCTTCACACTGACATGCATGTGTTCAGCAAACAAATATCTACCCTAGACACAGCTGGGATATAGTAAAAACAGGACAGACAAGCTCTGTACTGTATGAGACTTACATTCTAATATGCAGGAGAACAATAAACAAGCAAATGTGTAAATACCTAGCACTTTCATATAGATTAAGGACTGTTAGCAAAAAGAAAAAAACAAAAGGCATATGAATAAAAAGGCAAGGTAGATATGTGGAGTGCCATATCAGATGAGGTGGTGAGGTGATAAGAAAAACTTCTCTGAGGCAGTGACATCTGATAGGCATAAATGGCAAGAAAGGGCCAACCAGGTGATGTTCTGGAAGGAACAACGTCACAGAAAGAGAATAGCAAATGCAAGAAACCTGAAAGAAAAATGACCCTGATGTATAGAAGATAAAGAAAGAAGTCCGGTATAGTCAGAACTGGGGAGGGAGGTATGAGCTGAGGACAGAGTGGCAGACAGGGCCCATATCACAAAGAAAACCTTACAGGTCATTTGATTTCATTCTTAGTAAAATTGGAAGCCATGAAAGGGTTTTCCTGCTGGCTTATATTTTATTTTATTTTTTTTAGAAACAGGGATCTCACTATGTGGCCCAGGATGGTCTTGAACTCCTGGCCTCAAGCAATCTTCCCACCTTGGTCCCACAGTGTGCTGTGATTACAGATGTGAGCCACCAGGTCCAGCTATGGCTTATATTTTAAAGAATGGGCTGGGGGAATGTGGCAGCAGGCAAATCAGTTAGGTGATATCTTAGTCTGTTTGAGCTGCTATAATAAAATACCAGAGACCGAGTGGATTACAAGCAGTAGAACTCATTTGTTATAATTTCAGAGGCTGGGGAGTCCAAGAACAGGAGTTGGCAGGTTTGTCATCTAATGAGGGCCTGCTTTCTGGTCCAGAGATGGCTCCTTGTTGCTGCATCCTTACATGGTGGAAGAAGTGAAAGAGCTCTCTGGGGTTTTTTTTTTAATAAAAGCACCAGTCTCATTCATGAAGCCTCTGCCCTCATAACCTGTTCACCTCTCAAAGGGCCTATCTTCTAATAACATCACCTTGGGGATAGGATTTCAGCATAAGAATTTGGGAGGAACATAAACATTCAGGCCATTATGGACAATTAGTTCTGTGGTCCAGGTGAGAAATGATGTTGGTTTGGAACTTTGCACTGAGGTCACAGCCATGGAGGTAGAGAGAAGTGGGCAGAGGCAGGTATGGCACATGTTTTAGAAGTGGAATTAACAACACGCTACTTGTGAATCGAATGTGTGAGGATGAAAGAAGAACCAGAGCCAAGACTACTGGTGTTTGGGCTTGAGCAACTCTGTGTGGATGGTTATTCACTTACAGAGCTAGGGAAATTTGAGCAGCAGTTTTTTGAAAATTTATTATTATTGTTATTTGACTTAGATATCAAGAGGGTCAATTTGAACAGCCTGTATTTGAGATGCAAACTGTAGCTGTTGAGTACTGGTGATAGAATTTCTGGTGATAGAATTTTAGGAGTCATTAGAATGGAGATGATATTTAAAGTTGGAGATGGTGCCTATTCACTTGGAGGAAGTGTGTAGTCAAAGAACAAGGCAGGGGAGAAGGAACCAGCCAAGAAGACTGAGAAGGAATAGCCGATCCGGTTGCAAGGAAACCACACGGATGTGGGTAGCTGAGGGCAAGAGGAGAAAGTGTTGCAAGAGGGAAGGGTTGGTAGAAGAAATCAAAATTTATGAAGACGGAAGCATTTGATTAGCGGTGGCAATTTGGAGGTTGGTGACTTTGACAAGAATAGTTTCAGTGGAGTGGAGGTGGTAGAATAGAATACTTAGTGAAGTAAGTGTGAAGAGCATGAATATAAATGACTCCTGATGAGTTCTGCTGTGTCAAGGTGTGACAGAGACATTAGTTGCCTTCTTAACTTCCGTCTTCCCCTTTTACTTTAGAAGCAGAGCCTCACATCTTACCTAAACTTTGCTGTCTGGAATAAAGACCTCATTCCCAGCCACCCGTACCATATGACTAGGTGCTTGACACAGTGTTTCTGGGCAGGCTTCTTAAAAAGAAGCAATCCAGCTGGGAGGAGCACTTCTTTTGTCCTTTTTTCCTTTCTTTTTTCTCCTACTTGGAGTGTGGCATGTGATGATTGGCACCTCAAGGACAGCTATCTTGGGCCATGATGTAACTTCGTGCATGACATCCAAATCTAATGCAGTGGAAAAAATGATAGAAGGAGCCGGGTCTATGATGACTCAGTGAATTGCTTACCTTCGAACTTCTTTAACGTGAGAGAAGAAACACTTGCATGCTTCAATCATTATTTCCCCACATCTCTTCCTAACTGATACAGAAGCAAAGTAGAGAAATGGGTAATAGGTTGGAATCAGGCATTTGGGCAATATGTTTTGTTAGTTGTATCTAAATTGAAAGATTCACTGACTAGAAATTAGATACTGTGATCTTTTCTTTGGGAAAAATTCCACAATTCTTCAACATACCTGTTGTAAAATGTCATTCAAATTTTTATTTTAAGTTTAAATTTAGTTAATCAGTCAGGGTTCTTGTTTTCAAGAAATCAAAACTGACTCTGGCTGATTTAAAATAACTGATTATGCCAGGCTCAGTGGCTCAGCCTGTAATCCTGCGCCTTTGGGAGGCTGAGGTGAGTGGATTGCCTGAGCCTGTGGGTTCGAGACCCGCCTTGGCAGCAAGACCTCATCTCTACAATAAAATCAAAAAATCAGCCGGGCGTGGTAGTGCATGCCTGTAGTTCCGGCTACTCAGAAGGCTGAGGTGGAAGGATCGCCGGAGCCCAGCAGGTCGAGACTGCGGTGGCCAGGAGCGGCCGCTGCACTCCAATCTGGGCCACAGAGTGAGACTCCAACTCAAAAAAAAAAACAAAAACAAACAAACAAAAAAACTGATTATAGGCAATTGGTGCGTAATCGAATTGTGATGGCTATAAAGTCAGGCTTGAACAATAGGCAGCATATAGGTGCACAGATAAAAAGTATGCCACAGAATCAGTCTGGCAGGGACACCATTGCTGTCAGATGAACCCTGGCTGCCCCTTCTGCCTGAATCATCCCTGGAGGCTGGAGGTTGTTGCTCTCCTACTTTGTGGCATGCCTTATTGATAATCTACAATTGGGTATCTGTTTCACTAAGCCTTCTTCATGTGCTTATCCTGTAGCTGCAAGGGAGTCTGGGAAAGCAATGCTCTGGCCTGGGCTCCTAGAGTGATAGGTGCCTCTCACACAGAACTACATGGGGGTTGACACAAGTGGACAAAAACTATCATTAAAAACACCAGTAGGCTGGGCACCGTGGCTCAAGTCCATAATCCCAGCAATTTGGGAGGCTGAGATGAGAGGATTGCCTGAGCCCTTGGGTTCGATAACCGCCTGGGGAACTTGGTGAGATCTCATTTCTACAATAAATCAAAAAATTAGCTGGGCATGGTAGCACACACCTGTTGTTCTGGCTACTTGGAAGGCTGAGGCAGAAGGATCGCCTGAGCCTATCAGGTAGATGCTGGGGTGGCTATGAGCATGCCACTGCACTCCAGCCTGGGTGATGGAGTGAGACTCTGACTCAGAAAAAGAAAACAAAACAACTCAAACCCCCAAAAACAAATCACCAGTTAATATCCATTATATTGTCTCTCAAATATAACTTTTAGTATATGTTAAAAAACAGGTAAGTGACCTATGCCATGGTAATTTTTTTTTTTTTTTTTTTTTGAGTCGGAGTCTCACTCTGTCGCCCAGACTGGAGTGCAGTGGCATGCTCCCGGCCACTGCAGCTTTGACCTGCAGGGCTCTGGCGAGCTTTCTGCCTCAGCCTTCCAAGTAGCTGGAACTACAAGTGTGCTGTATCACACCTGGCAATTTTTTTTTAATTGTAGAGAAAAGGTCTTACCAAATTGCCCAGGTGATCTCGAACCCCTGGGCTCAGGCAATCCTCTCGCCTCAGCTTCCCAAAGTGCTGGGGTTATAGATTGAGCCACCACGCCCGGCCTCATGGTAATGTTAATGTGGATTTTTAAGTGTATTTAGATTATGTACAAAAAGATAGGATATTTGAAATTCTAACAAATTATTAAAATACATAGAAACAAATGAAGAAGATACATTTAGTAGTAAAATCAGCTTTTAGGACATAAGAACTATTGTTCAGGGCCAGGTGTGGTGACTCATGCCTGCAACTGCAGCACTTTGACATGCTGAGGTAGGAGGATTTCTTGAGTCCAGGAGTTTGAGACCAGTTTGGGCAACATAGCGAGACTTCATCTCTGCAAAATAAAAATAAAAATAAAAAATCGCCTGAGGTAGTATGTGCCTGTAGTCTCAGTTTCTTGGGAAGCTGAGGTAGAAGGATTGCCTGAGCCCAGGAATTTGAGACTAAGGTGAGCAGTGATTGTGCCACTGCACTCCAGACTGGGTGACAGAGTGAGACTTTGATTCAGGAAAAAAAAAAAAAGAGCTATTGCTAAGATAAGTAAAGAAAGTGTAAATATCCAATAACTATTTTTCATACTACCTACTTTTAATTTTAATATTAATTTTTAATATAATAAAACTGGAATATCCTTGCGTGTGTCTTTTGAGTACAGGGTAATGACTGCAGTGGGAGAAAACAATCGGCAAATTCATTCATTATATGTTATAAACTTTTTTTTAGCATTAGCAATTTATCATTCAATGAGTACTTACTGCATGTCTGGCATTGTGTGGATGTTTCAGGAAAGGGCTGTATATACAAAGCGACCCCCAAATGCAATGAAGCTGAGAAACCAAAGAAATCCAGTGTGCTGGTTTTGTGCAATTTATTGAGGTAACTTACAGACAGAAGTGTAGTCTTGGGCAGCCACAAAATAGGTAGAGTACTGCATTGTTACTCTCTAGACCTAGGCTTTGTATGCCATAAGGATAGGGCACATGTGCTCCAACAAGACTATGAAAGGCAATCCTCCAGAACAGGCAAGAATGCTACATACGTCATTGCCTAGAATTTGTGCAATAACATCAAGGTTGCTTTGATCTAAAAACAGGGGTACGTGTTCTTACACTAGGGACAGTAAATAAAATAGATATTGAAAGGCATTCATGGAACTGGGGCTAATCAGAAGTCAACATGGTGGGTTAGCATCCAAGATGGAATCACCTTTGTCTCCACAGTGAAGTACACACATTTTCTTATCTAGTCTTCACAATAACCCTTCAAGTCATCCTCACTCTACAGGTAAGAAAATTGGGGCTCAGAGAAGTCAAAGTAACTTCCTAAAGGTCTTGTAGCTGGTAAAAGCCTTAACTAGTAATTCAGGTTTAATGAGGGTTAGTAAGTACAACTTAGCAAATGACTGCTTTAGGGCACTTGAGAAGTCCCAGAGCCTTATGCAGGTTAATTCACATCAAGAATGATCCCAATTTATGCATTACATTGGGAGACTGGAAGCTAACTAGATTTTTACATGATTTAGGCAAATGTTCATGTGATTTAGTATGTTAGGTGGAATATGATGATCAATAACAAATATGATTTGACAAAGCCGGGCTCAGTGGCTCAGCCTGTAATCCCGTGCCTTTGGGAGGCTGAGGTGAGTGGATTGCCTGAGCCCGCGGGTTCGAGACCCGCCTGGGCAGCGAGACCTCATTTCTACAATAAAAATCAAAAAATCAGCCGGGCGTGGTAGCGCATGCCTGTAGTTCCGGCTACTCGGAAGGCTGAGGCGGAATGATCGCTGGAACCCGGCAGGTCGAGGCTGCGGTGGCCGGGAGCGGCCACTGCACTCCAGTCTGGGTGACAGAGTGAGACTCCAACTCAAAAAAAAAAAAAAAAAATTGACAGTTTGTTCTTATACTAAAATATTTGTAGCTCTGTGCTGGTAAATATGGCAATCTGGACACAATTCAAGCAGAAGATCTATAAAAGGGGGTTTGGCCCAAGTTTTCTAGATTGCATGTTTACACAAATCAAATTTATCCATTTATTTTGTTAATGGGTCAAATAATTAGTAGAATAAATAATCAAATTTCTAGTTTAATTAGAATACTGTCTAAACTGACTAGAAATTAGCCATATTTAAATGCAAATTGAGGGGGCATGTTGACATCTCATTTTGCATATATATCTCTGGTTATAAATATTATATAACCTCTACGTTCAGATTTTTGTTGTCTTACAGTGGAAACTGATAATGAGTGAATCATCATATTGAATAGTGTTACTATCATGAATTTTTTAAAAACTAATTTTACTGAAGGAAATAAACAAGACAGAAGTATATTAATTCTCATTCCATAATGACAAAAGAAAGAATGCTTACTGTTTGATAAATTGAAAAGGAAATGGTCTTTGGAGAGATAAAAATGAAATTTATAACCTTCGAAGAGGATGTAGGTTTTTTTCCTTCTCTACTCATGCTTCTGATTTTCTGCTCTTATTCATCTGTAACAGTGAACGTTATTGAAAGTGACTTTTCCCTTTCTTCTCTTAATAGAGAGAAGAGCTGGGGGGTTACTAGAACTCCGGGGTTCTCTCTATCTTGAGCTAGAGGAAAGGTTTTTACCTGTTCCTTCCCTATGGGAGCTTCAGTGGACTTATGGAGCCTCTGAAATTGCATGCAAAATGTTGTGTGTAGGAATTGTGTTTTTGTGGGATGAGGTTCCCTAGTTTTCATCATAAACTCAGTGGAAAATGTGGCTACAATAGAATAACAAACACTGCTCTGAGAAAGAAAAAAAATAACTCTTTTGAGTCGCAACTGCACCTGAGTGCCAAAGCAGCCACGTTAGCTCCAAATCAAGAGTTGCTTGAGAGGCGGTGCAGAGTTGGAGTCAACATGGTGTTATTTATTATTATTATAAATAACAAATTATTGCTTTAAGTACTGTACCATATAAATAATGCATTTAAAGAAAACTTTACTGTTTCCAAGTCACTTTAGTCTATATTTACTCATTTAAAAACCACAATCATCCTATGCTAAGGCTAGATAAGTACTGTTATCTTCATTTTACAGCTTGGCAAATAAATACATAGAGGGAACAAAAGCAACAACTTGCTCTAGATGACTGAAAGATTCAGTCTCATAAATGATTGAACTAGAAGCGGATATCTGACTCAAACTGGGCCCGTCAGAGGACCTTCTATGAGAATTTGGGAGTGTGAGCAAAAATCAAACTGTCTGTTCCACAGGGCTCAAGGGTGTTTGTCTTCTGCTTGTCATAATTAGGAATAAGAGGAGGAGGAGGACAGGAAGAAGAAACGAGGAGAGAGAGAGATGGAGAAGAGGGAAAAGTTTGTGGAGTCCTGAGTTTAGACTTATAGCTGCCCTTGGATCCCTGAGACAGGCTTGCTGTGATAGAGCTTGGAACACGAGTTGGATAGGGAAGACACTTTAAATTTCTATTGGAATATAGTGCTCAAAAATGAAGTAAAGAACTTACTGAATATAACTCTAATGGAAGTAGGGCTTCCCACTTGATTCAGGGTTTGCAAGAATCATAAAGAAGCATATAAGAAATAGCTAAAAGGAATTCTAATCTTGAGTTTCTTAAGTATCAATCAATACATAACCCATTCGAACATTTAAAAAAGAACAACAGTTTCACCTGATTCCTAGTTCCCCATTCCTACTTTGGAACCACACACATGACAAATTAATCGATTCTCCCTTATACTGCAACATACATGGATTTATGTCTCATTGTTCTTGTGTTGCTTTTTCTGTCTCTCCTCTCTTGTTTTTTCCTCTCATTATCTTTATCGTCTATCACAAAAATCAATAGAGAGAAAATGAAAAAATTTTAAAGAAACTGGTAACATTTACATGTTAAGAAATATCACTCCTACTTTATATGTTAATTAACTTCCCCTCTTTTTTTTCCCCCCTAAACTGGCATAAATTGGTTCCTGTTAATTCTAACAAAGGGTTAAGTAAGATGTTAATGAAGATAGTGGTAGAATTGAAGTGAGAGTTCTGTTTGACCTTTTGACTTAAAAGCTATTTTTCCTTTTACACACGCTGGCTATGTCTGTATTTCTACTGACAGAGAATTGAAAATTAAAGACTGTGTACTTTAAAAACATTTTTTTGTTAAAAAAAAGAAGAAGAAGAAGAAAGAATGGTTTATAAGGGGAAAATCATGTAACCAAAATCAGTGTTATTCGCTTTAAATTTGGGGCTTGAAAATAAATATCTTTAAACATAAAACCCCTCTTTTTTTTGGTATTTCTTAGTAGTTTGTAAGGTCCATGAGGGCAGACATCATGTCTGTCTTGTTCACTTCTGAATTTTTTGTGTCTAGCCCATTGTTAATATGTGAAAAATCATTGATGCTAAAAAACTGATTAATCAATGAAAGAATTAATGAATTCCCTATCTTCAGTTTTTAAAAAGATATTGTAATCTTATTTACATTGTTGCATATCTTCTCAGAAAAATGTAATAGATAAATAACTGTATAATATTATTGCTATTAAATTATGCTGTCTTTAGGATAAAATTTTAAGTTTCTGATAATTTTTCATTGTAATACATTTTTTCCCTTTGGTTTATATCTCAAGGGAAACTTTTCCAATTAACTGTGATTCCTGTTGAAAGCTCTTTACTCAAAAAGGGTAATCAGTCTTATCTTCAAGTTGAGGCTTTTGTGTTATATGTTAACCCAAAAGGGAGGAGAGCTAATTTTGCTAATAAGAAACAGCTCTAGTTACATGCTCAGGCCTAGAAGATGTGGGATGGAATAGGGGCATGAGAAAGAATTGATGAAATAATATTTCAAACCATATTTTCTACATATGTTGCAATGAATCTGTTTTTGCATTATGGTGACAACATATCATAATCGACTTGATTGAAAACCCAGTAAGCATGTTGTGTCATAGTGAGAATAGCATTGAGTTGTGGGAAACCTCTGACTTTCTATTCCTACAGCTCAACAACATTTGTAGTAGGGGCTACTCAACCTTCATATCCTTGACCTGTACTCCAAAATACCTGAATTTTTTTCTCCTAGGGACTCAAGTCTTCCTGCTTTTCTCCCTTCCATCTTCAGATCTTGGATTCAGAAGAAGGTGGACATAATATTTATGGGGCAAGAGGGGATCATGGTAAGCACAGTTTCCTTCTTGATGTCTCACACTGGGTTGAGGTGTCAGTGTGGAACAGAATTCAAGGGACTGAAAGATCATGGTTCAAAACTTGTCTCTGGCTTTGCAACTCTCAGCAAATTAATTAATTCTTCTGATCCTAAGTTTCCTCAACTTTAAAGTGAGACTAATAGCACTTTTACAGGTTTATTATTAAATGAGGTAATATGCTAAACACCTGGTATATAGTAGACTTCCAGAAAGTAGTGTTTCCTTTGTTTCCTCCCCAGTCTCTCTCCTTCACTCAACTTTTCCATCTTCAGGAAGGACAACCTGTGACTTTATTAGACCTTCTGAGTTTCCTTTGGCTCTTGGGAAGAACTACAGACCCTGCAGAGGTTTACCTCTTCCCTGCTCCTGTGTCTCCAGGAGGACGGAGAAGCTATAGCTGAAACCACCTATGTAAAATTAACATCGAGTCACAGAGTAAAAGCTGTAGGAGAGAGACCCTGGCCCCGAAAAGCTGCAGCTATGGTTAGAATTTAACTCTGTTGTTTCTAAGTTTGCTTTCACTCCAAAAGAGGGCAACTGATTATCTTCATGTCCTGACCCCTGGGGACTGCCACACAAGGCATATTTTTCCCTTAAACAACGAGTCTAGGTCCGGCCCGGTGGCTTAGCCTGTAATCCCAGCACTTTGGGAGGCCAAGGCAAGTGGATTGCCTGAGCCTGCGGGTTCGAGACCTGCCTGGGCAACTTGGTGAGACCTTGTTTCTACAATAAATCAAAAAATAAGCCTGATGTGGTAACCAGCTGGTGTGGTTCCAGCTACTTGGAAGGCTGAGGCGGAAGGATCTCTGGAGCCCAGAAGGTCGAGGTTGCAGTAGCCGTGAGCCTGCCACTGCTCTCCAGCCTGGGCGACAGAGTGAGACTCCAACTCAAAAACAACAACAAAAAACGAGTCTAAGATTAGATAGATCTCCTTGAGAACAAAAGCAAAGGTTGAAGAATGAAGATAGTTCTAATCTCCAGGGACCTTCATCTCCTGCATACCTTCCTCCTAAACTACCTCTATAATGACTCACTGTCCAGGAGGTTGTAGCTGATGGTCACCAGGCTTGCTTTATAGATAGTATCTGTTGCAAAACCTAAGAATATTTGAGACATTTTTCAGACTCTGATGGACTTGAGGTCCCACCCGAACCCAGAACACATACCAGGAAGCTGGTTCCACCAGTCATATGACAGCACCTTCCAGAAATTGTCTCTGCAACATGAAGACAGTTTCCATACCCCCATGACACTATGAACCAATCAGGAGTTCCTAACCCCCTACCCGCCAAATTCCTACACTCCAGCCTGAGTGACAGAGTGAGACTTCGACTCAAAAAACAAAACAAAACAAAACCCAAAAGAAACTCTAGCCTCTGAAATCTCTGGGAGGTGAATTTGCAAAACATCTCCTGTCCCCTTGCTCAGCTGCTTTGTGATATTAACTTTTTCTCTACTGTAACAGCTGTGTCAGTCTTTTTTTTTTTTTTTGAGTTGGAGTCTCACTCCATCTCCAAGGCTGCAGTGCAGTGGCAAGTTCACAGCCTCCTCATCGCCGACCTGCCGAGCTCTGGTGATCTTTCTGCCTCAACCTTCCAAGTAACTGGAACTACAGGCACGCACTACCACGCCCGGCTAATTTTTGATTTATTGTAGAGACGAGGGCTTGCCAAGTTGCCAGAGCTGGTCTCGAACCTTCGGGCTCAGGCAATCCACTTGCCTCGGCCTCCCGAAATGCTGGGATTAAAGGCTGAGCCACGGAGCCCAGCCTGCCAGTCTTGGTTTTTCTGAGCAGCATGGGTAAGAACCTGGTTAGGCTATAACATAGTCTGGTGAACTTGCAGGGAAAAATGTTAAACTCAGCTAATCTTTAATTAACTTGCTTGCTCAGGCCCTTGAATACCAAGTTAAAGGCAAATGACCAACTATTTGATGTCTATCCTACTTTTCTTGTAAATGGAACTCATAAAGAACTCACCAGCACTCACCTTGGGAACATGGATTACAACAGGGGGATGATACAGAAATTGGGGAAGAAGAGTATCTTTGGCATACTTTAACAATTAAGACTTGTTGGTCAAGATAATTTACCCAAAGCAGGATAAAATTTAATAGAAAGTGAATACTGGACAAACGTAAATTTTGCATTGTGCCAAAAGTCACAGTATTTTCATATCACATAGGTCATTTTCACATGCGAGAAAATTATTTTCTTTTTTGGAAGAAGGTCTCGCTCTGCCACCCAGGTTCATTTGCTCAATGCAACCTTGAACTCCTGGGCTTGATTGTTCCTCCTGCCTCAGCCTCCTGAGTAACTGAAACTAGAAGATGTGAGCCACCATGTTCAGCTAATTTTTATTTTTATTTTTGTAAAGACAGGGTCTTGCTTTGTTACCCAGGCTGGTCGCAAGTTCCTGGCCTCACGTTATCCTCCTTCCTCAGCTCCCAAAGCACTGAGATTACAAGTGTGAGCCACCACATCTGGCTAGAAAAATTCTTTACTAATGACTGGGGTGTCTTACATCTGCTAAGATATAAGCAAAAGGTTCTGGTTATTAATTTGAATTGAAGTCACTAATTCTCTCAGATTCTGTGATCCTTTATAAAAGCGGCAAATTGATTCTCTGTCAAAATAAAGATTTCGATGTCCTTGACTTCTATAATATATGTATTTTTCGTTTTAATGATCTTTCTACCTTGAGTAGCATGACCAAACATCTCAGTTTGCCCAGGATGATCCCATTTGGAGTGTGTTGTTCTGATGTAATTATTAATACAGTTCCTTTTTCTTCCAAAGGTGGCTTGGACAATAACATTATTTAGGTATTGAATTAGATATTTTTTCTTTGGAATTTAGAAGTAAACTTGTGGTCTCAGCTTTACCTTTAAAATAGGGCTTCTGTGGATAGAAGTCAAAATTTGAGATGTCGTTATTTCAATGGCATTGAAGTTGAACCAACTACCATCATTCCTTTTTCTTTTTACTATAAAGAAAATATGATGATCTTCCAAAGAGAAATTTATTAGTCTTGGGTTGAAAAACTGAACTACAGTTGGGTTTAACTAAAAAAGTCATGCAGAATTCAGGTGTTCCTTGGCAAAAACTATGCCTGTCTTGTGAAGTAGCTATGAAAGCTTTAATTCATTTACAAGAATTTATCTTTGCAAATCAAGATTTTCAACACCTATAACATATAATAACAAAAAAATTGAAGTCAGTTTTTTTAATCCATCACTGACATGCCTATAGCTTTCCAAAACCTCTCCACAGCTTAATTTCTTATTCAATCTCAGCAACAGCCTCCACCCACTGATAAGGCTTTAAAAATAAATTTATTGACCAGGTTCAGTGGCTCATCCTGTAATTCCAGGACTTTGGGAGGCCGAAGAGAGTGGATTAACTGAGCCTGTGGGTCGAGATCAGCCTGGGCAACTTGGCAAGACCTCATCTCTACAATAAAAATCAAAAACTAGCCAGGCGTGGTAGCACATGCCTGTAGTTCCGACTACTTGGAAGGCTGAGGCGGAAGGATCACTGGAGCCCAGCAGGTCGATGCAGGGGTGGCCGTGAGCATGTTACTGCACTCCAGCCTGGGTGACAGAGTGAGACTCCAACTCAAAAAAAAAAAAAATCTTTAATCTGGCTTTATTTCACATGTATTATGCTATTTAATATACTAATAAAGAATCAAATAGTATTTGTGTTACACATTTGTTTTTCAAAACTATTTTGGTAATTATATTTCAGTATAAATGGCTTCTCTTGTAATTCTGTGTATTTTATTGCATACATTAATAAACATTATTCTAAAAGGGATTTGTAAGCTTTACCAGATTGCCAACAGAGTCCAGTCATGCAAAAGAAAAGATAAAAAGGTTAAGAACACTAGATTTGAATATATATCTCAAGAGTAGAAGCTTCCAAGAGTCGTAATAGATAAACCTTCATTTATTCACTGAATAGAATTTTAAGGTGATAGATACAAAATAAATTTTAATGGCATACCTACTTACAGATTCATGTATGCATTATTTCAGTAAATAGTTATAAATGTTAAGTACTATAGAGAAATACATATAAATTTCTATGAATGGTCAGAAGAAAGAGAAGGTACTATTTATTGGGAATAGCTAGGAAAATGTGGAAAAAGTGGTGTTTCTACTGGTTTTGGTGGGATAGAGTATTAGTCAGTGTTTTCCAAAGAAACAGAACCAATAGAATATTAATAAGTATATAGGAAGAGATTTATTGTGAGGAATTGGCTCATATGATTGTGCAGGCTGAGAGGTCGGTCCCAAAATCCACTGTCTACAAGCTGGAGACACGGAAAACTGGTGGTACAATTCCAGTTCAAGTCAGAAGGCCTCAGAACCAGTGAGTAGATGGTGTAAATTCCAGACCAAAAGCAGGAGAAAATTGATGTCCCAGCTCAATCAGTTTGCAGAAGACAAAAAGAGGAAATTTCTTCTTCCTTCACCTTTTATCCTCCATTAAGAACCTCAACCGAGCCGGGCACGGTGGCTCAGTCTGTAATCCCGGCACTTTGGGAGGCCGAGGTGAGTGTATTGCTTGAGCCCGCGGGTTCGAGACCTGCCTGGGGAAATTGGTGAGCCCTCGTCTCTACAATAAATCAAAAATTAGCTGGGCGTGGTAGCGCGCTTGTAGTTCCAGCTGCTTGGAAGGCTGAGGCGGAAGGATCGCCAGAGCCCAGCAGATCGAGGCTGCGGTGGCCGGGAGTGGCCACTGCACTCCAGTCTGGGTGACAGAGTGAGACTCCAACTCAAAACAACAACAACAACAACCTCAACCGATTGGATAATGCCTACCTACACTGGGGAAGACAACCTACTTTACTGAGTTCACCGATTCAAATGCTGATCTAATTTGAAAACACCATTCTATGATCTGAATGTTTGTGTCCCCACACCCCATTTCATATGAAATCTAACCCCTTAGGTGATGGTGTTAAGAGATGGGGCTTTGGGGGAAATGAATAAGTTATAATGGCAGAACCCTCCATGAATGAGATCGGTGCACATATAAGAAAGGTCTCAGCAAGCTCATTCATCCCCCCTCACTTGTGAGGACACAGCAAGAATGCACTGAGAAAGTGGGCCCCCACTAGATGCTGAATCTGCCAGCACCTTGATCTTGAACTTCCCAGACTCCAGAACTATGAGAAATCAATTTCTGTTGTTTATAAGTTACCCAGTTTATAGTATTTTGTTATAGCAGCCTGAATGAACTAATACACAACCTCACAGAAACACTCAGAAATAATGTTTAATCTGGGCAACCCTTGGCCTAGTTAATTTGACACATAAAATTAACCATCACAGATGGGTAAGATCTAAATAATTTTAGGTGGGAAAATTTATGCTAATTTCATTCATAGACTCAGTCAAACCACCTTGGAGTCACCCTTAAGTTTTCCTCCTTCTCTTTGAATCTGTGATAATGTCTTGTCAGTTATGCTCTTTTACCATTATTGTATCCCATCTCCTTATATTCATTACCCATGTTACTGCTTGGCTTCTGGTTTATTACCAAGACTATTGGAGTAGTCTTTTACCTGAACCCCAGTTCCTTTCTCACATCTCATCCACACAGGCTATCCTAACTTCAGTGATGTGTGCAGTAGTCATGACAAAGAAATGTCTTTTCACTATATATATGTCCACATCAAAATGTTGAATATTCATAATATGCATGTTAAATTGAACAGGAGACACTAGAGCAGTAGTTATCCATCTTAGCAACACATAATAATTACCTACAGAGCTATTAAAAAGTCCTGGATGGGCCAGGCATGGTGGCTCAAGCCTGTAATCCCCTTGGGAGGCTGAGGTAAGAGGATTGTCTGAGCCCACAGGCTTGAGAACTGCCTGGGCAACTACAATAAATAAATAAATAAACATTAGCTTGGCGTGTTAGCGTGCGCCTGTAGTTCCAGCTACTTGGAAGGCTGAGGTGGAAGGATTGCTGGAACCCAGCAGGTTGACGCTAGGGTGGCCATGAGCAAGCCGTTGCACTGCAACCTGGGCGATGGAGTGAGACTCTAGCTCAAAAAAAAAAAAGTCCTGATTCAGGAGTCTTACCCCCAGTAATTCTCATTTAATTCCCAATCAGCAAAAGCTCCTGAACTGTCATTCTCTGTTTTTGTCTAGCACTCTAGTTTTGACATATATCATGCCCACCTTGTAACCTTTCAGACTGCTGGCAGTCCCATGATTATTCCTTTCCCATGAAATGAACTTTTCCACCTTGTCTATCCAATATTTTATAGACTCAGTCCATCTCTTCTAGGAAGAATTTTTTAGTCAACTCCACATAAAATTGTCCACTTTCCTTTCTACTCTCTTTCCAATCTGTATATCTTTGTATCACAGTATCACAGCAATTGCACATTTTTTTTTTACCTGTTTTCCTCTCTTCTCCACATTAATAATGGCATTGGAAAGGAGGCCATTTTCATAAAGATATTTTCAATGAACCTAAAACCTTATGTGCACAGCTACTATTATGTGTAAGCATCACACTTGAACTAGAAACTCATTTGTAATAAAACATGTATGAGATCTAAAATAGGGATTTTGGGTAATGTATCCTCATTAATTATTTTAAAAATTCCCTTTGGAATCATTATAAACACGACATGAGAAAGTTCCTATCAACGTAGAAGTAAGCCCAGATGCAATTGTTTTATTTTACTTGAGAGTTTCACACCAACATAAACCACAGAAGTGGCAGCTGCTACTTTTACACTAGTGGTAAAATCCCCTGGCAGATGGAACTGGCTCAGCCGTGGACCCCTTGGAGGCTGTGGGGATAGTACATTCTGAGCTCACATTTGCAATTCTGGGCAAAATTTGCAAAACGACTTCTCAGCAAGGAGTCTATATCTGCATACTCAAATTAGATCAGTACAAATATGAATGCCTCTGACCTGGTTTCCATGTCAAATCATAACCCTCTGGCAATACTGATCTATCCATCTTGATTATTTATTATAACCTCTAGCTTTGAAAATTTAACCTTCGATTTTACATTCTGTTATTTCCCCTATTTCTCCATGACTTTCAAGTCATTAATCATAGTCTTGAGAAAATGAAGTTCTCACTGCCTTCTTATATATACCCTAAAGGACACAGACCCTCTCAAATCATTAAACTCTAATGAAAACATTTTTTAAATGGCTTTATTTCACAAATAAAAAACTTGATGAGTTATCTCAGTCTTATACTAGTAAGTTATGTACTAAAGTTGTAATAATAAGTCACAGTTATGTAAGAATTCTTTCTTTCTATGTGCTACTTTAAAAATATGGCTAGAAGGCCACCTGCATTAGAATCAAATGCAGATTCTTGATACACCCTTAATGAGAAATTTGTACTTCTAACAGGCCATTTCTATGAACCATGAAGTTTGAGAACCACTACTCTACGTAATTTTGAAAATTACACACTTCAGATAAAACGACTCTCTGAATTCCCTTTTCATAGCCTGCTGGGTGCAGCTCTTGCTTCTGCTGGCATTCATACTTCTCATGCTGGGTTGACCATGTTTCTCCCTCAGTTTCTAATATTGATAGTCAAAAAATTTAGTCCCCTATGCCCACAGACAGAATCTAATTATTATAGACCTCATAATGAACTGTTTTCTTTTTTGTCATTTCTTTCATATATGACACCTTTAACCTCAAATCTTAGGCTCTTTAAATGTGGTTATTCTCTTGTTTAACTCAGCAATAAGGATTTTTTTTTAATAAACAGCAAGAACTGTTTTAAAAAAAAGTCCATATAAGCCTCTGCTTAGGGTTTTAATGTCTGGCCAATCCCTACTTTGCTCGATTCAGTTAGATGATCTTTGGAAAATAATGGTAAATGCTTGCAAGACTTATGATGATTATTCAGTACCAAAATTCTTTACTATCCTCATTTTCATAATTTTGATTTATCCCCTTAATTCCAAATGTATGTCCATTATATATACATCAAATGTTTCATTTATCATTATAGCCAAGTAGTTTCTAAGAACTGCCTAAAGCCTATGGAGTGTTGAGATAACCACAACTTCATAAATATTTCCCTCTTCCTTTCTTAGGTGATCATACCTGGAATTGCGTATTCTCATAAGAAAAGACTCTTTATAGTCTTATAATTACATATATGCTCTGAAGAGAAACCAGAGTATAGTTACTTTGCAAAAGAGCACTCAATAACAATTTTAACATTTCCTGCCAAATACCCTAGCTTGTGGTAATTTTGAAACATTGTATAAAATGACACACATTCCATATATGAGGTGTGATTAAAACATAAGACAAGTCACACATGAAAATGGTTCTCATTACTTTATAATCACACCTCATACATAATCTCAGGCAATCAGTCATGGAATATAATTTTTAAAACCCTCACCCTAGTGCCCACCTACCTCTAATCCACTTCCCCTCTGGCCACCCCAAGGTGAGAGAAAGTAGATTGCCATCCAAAGACATCTGGTTTGGAATACTAGGGAGCAATCAAACATCCTCGGGTGGGATGTCAGCAGGGATCTGCCACCACTAAAAACTCAGCACTTAGGCGGTCTTGAAATTATTTCTGGCTGTTTCATGTAGGGCAGGCAGCGCTAGGCAAAATTGTGCAGTCAGTGAAGTCTGGTTTCTGCACTTCATCTCCCCACGGTTTCAAGGGCTGCTCAGCTATTCTACCGCTGAGAGACTTCTGTGGCTTGTTTCAAAGGCAGTTCTGAATTCGTCTTTCTCATCTCTGTTCCTACTAATCAACGTGTATCCATCATATGTCCTAGCCCATTATTTGGTTCGTTTAGTTCACAAGAATTTATGCTAAGCAGCTATTATGTGCCAGGCACTGTGCTTGGTGTTGCAGAAGCAAAGACGAAAATTCATGATTTAATTTCATGGAGTTTGAGGTTTAGCTGGACAAGACAAATTAACAAATTTAATGACATGATGTTAAGACATTGGTTTGTTTTGGCTAATTACTGTATTCTAAGAAAGAAAACAGAGCTTGGTTGACACAGGATCGATGTTCAATAAGTAATTGTTGATGGAATAAAAATGTTAAGTGCTAAGCTGGAGATCTTCAGTGGGAGTTGCAGGAATGAGATGAGTCAAGAGACATATTCCCCCAAAATGACACCTGAACTAAGACTGAAGAGGCTGGGTGCATTTTTCCTGATCAGACAGACAGAAAAGTCGTTCTGGGAAAAGAGAAGACTATGAGGGCAACACATGGGGATTTTAAATAACACAATGTGTGCAAGGGTATTTTAACAACTGGATTTTTTTAAAGACTTTGAGGTATGAAGTGAGGAGTGGTAGGATATGAGGCTAGAGTTATATAAGGGTGAGGTTATGTAGTATCTCATATGCCATACTATGGAGTCTTTATTTTATTTGTAGTCAAGGGGAAGTCATTGTCATATTTCCATTTTTTATAGATCTCTCTAGTTAAGAAATAGACCAGAGGGGGACAAGCCTAGAGGCAGACTGCACATTTAGGAGGCTACTGACAACAGATGAAAGTTAAGGATTGGTGATAAAGATGATGACCAAACTAGCTTCAAGGTGATTGGTTGCTAATCTAATAGAGTTACACTTGTTCATGTAGTAACAAGACTTTATATGTCAAAGACCTTTTCTCTTAGGTAAAATATGGACGTCCCCTTGACCTTAGTTGACAAGAAGCTCAGAACTGAATGTTTGTTGATTACTATACATGCTGGTAAGACTAACTAATGATAAAATAATCCCAACTACCTCATATAGTTTCCACATGTATTTTTTAATTTTTGATTTTTTTGTTGTTGAGATAATTTATATACAATGCACAGATATTAAATGGATAGTTTTGAAAATTGTATACACCTATGTAAACACTACCCAAACTGAGATCTAGAATATTTCCATCACCCCAGAACATCTCTTTGTGTCCTTTTCAGTAGATCCTTTCTTCTGTGGGCACCACTTTCTGATTTCTTGTACCATGGCTATAGTAGTTGCCATGGCTCTTGGACTTTGTATAATTGAAGTCATATATATGTACGTATGTAAATGTATACATATATAAATCATACATATGGACGTAAATATACACACACTATTTGTCTCGCTTCATTTGCTCAGTATTACTTTTGTGAGGCGCATCCATATTATTGATATCTCACTCATTTCTTCCTTTTTATTGATGAATAATATTCAATTATCCTGTTGATGAACATTTGAATTATTTTGTTTTTAACTACTGAGAATAAGGCTGCTATGAACTTTCTAGTAAAATTATTTTTGTGTGTGTGGACATAGTTTTAATTTCTTTGAGGTAAATACCTAGGAGTGGAATTACTTGGATACAGGGTAGGAGCATGAATAATTTTATAAGAAAATGCCAGTTTCTCAGAATGGTTGAAATAATTGCTCCATAACCTTGTTAATATTCATTTGTCATTCTGATACCAGATGACTAATGATGTTGAGTAGCTTTTCATGTACTTATTGCCCATCATTATATCTTTTGAAGTATCTATTTAGCTATTTTTTAATTGGTTGCCATTTGCTTATTGATTTGTAGGAATTCTTTATAATTCTGGTTGTAAGTCCTTTGTCACATAAGGATGATGTAAATATTATCTCCCAGATTGTGTCAGGCCTATTCATTTGCCTAATAATGTCTTTTGATAACAGAAATGTTTAATTTTGATGAAGTCCAAGTTACTTTTTTCTTTTATAATTAGTGCTTTTTGTGTCCTAAGGCAGCACATAGCTCATGAAATTATTCTCCTGTTGTTTTTTTCTTTTTAAATTAATTAGGGTTCTAACTTTCATATTTAGGCCTACAATCCATCTTAGATTAATTTTTTAATGTGGGATTAAGTAGGCTAGGTTCCATTTTTTCCATATGTGTATTTGATCATTTCGCTTTGTTGTAGAGATGCTCTTCCCTGCTGAATTGCACTGGTACCTTTGTTGAAAATTAATTGACTATATATATAGTTAATTATACATATATATAATAAGTAAATGAGTTTGCTCTATAAGTAGGATTTCCTGGAGGGGAGGGCCAGCTGGATTGTGTTGCCCTAGCTCTTGTACTATCCTCTTGGAATCACCTGATGATTACTGATGCCACCATGATGATCTTAGAGCACTGCTCCCTCAATAATCTGGTACAAGTGTGGAAAAATGAATTGTGATAGATTTGTATTGTGTCAGCCTAGCTAAGCTGGAGTTGCATTTCCCAGAAGTCCTTTCCATGCATACTTGTGAGTTAGGGAGCCATGAAAGAGCACTTGCATGAGATTTGAAAGGTGAAGACGTAGCCATATTCTTTCTCTGTCTGGAAGGTCACTCCAGAGGCACCAGGTGTTTTTGCCACTCGTGCAAATTATCATTTATCTTCTGGCTCATTATAGACTGGGCATACAGCCAAGCCTGCAGCTCCTTTGGTTCTCGCTGGATCCTCCTTCAGTTTCTCTGACTTCTAGACCACGTGCATTTTTAACGTGGTGATGAAGGGCACCAGCTTCTCCTGTAGGACACTGCGTCATCAAAATGGGAGGCTTCGAGGCAGTAAGAAACCTACACAGTTCTGGTCAGTCTCTGTGGATTCTAGTTTGTCTTTGTTCTACCTCACTTCACATCCATCTTCCCTACCCGACTTCCTGTCCTGCTTACTTCACGATCCAGCACCAGATGCAAAGCCAACAGCTTCACACAGACTGTTTAACCAGATTTCACAATTTCCTATGGTCAAATCCCCATAATAAATCTTTTATGAGATTATATATATCTTCTGTATTACATATATGTGCTAGTTGTTTTGTTCCTCTTATCAAAATTTAACAGATACATGAGCCTTCTCTTAACACCCTATAGTCTAATTGAGATAAGGCTAAACAGTTAAGCAAAATTTTGCCCCACATTGAAGAAGAATAAAAAGGAACTAAAACTAGAGCAGTAGGAAGTCAGAGAGTGTGGTCAACTCACAGGTCCTTTTTTCTCTAGCTCCAATTCTCCCTCTTCTCCAGATCCCATTTCAAAGACTTTCTTTAGGCTTTTCTACCTGGGAGGACTTTTATTAGCTACCTTGATTCATGACAGTGTAGGCCAGGAAAAGGAAGACGAGAGAGTAGGTTCAAATCTTTCTTTCTGCCTGCTTAAGCCCTGGTCCCATGGTTCCTGAGTCCTCTTCAAGCTCTGTCTTCTTCCCTGCAGGACATCAGGGGTTCCAGCATACTTCTGGAGGGAAATGGGTATGAACTAACCCTTAGAGAATTTGACAGGCTAACCAAAGCAAGGCAAAACCACCATGGGCAAATAGAAAAATCTACACTTTCAGCTGCAAATTTTCTTTACCATAAACCATGGACATATTATGTGTAGTCCATTACCAAGGCAAATTATATGAACATGTCTTTCTTCTTTCCTCCAGATGACACTCTCACTCATTTGTGATCTCTTTCTGTCTCTGATGCTTACTTTAACCCAGCTTCACTGGTATAAAATTGTTGGCTGCTGGGAAGAAGCTAATGTGATTTCCCAGGTTCTGTGGCCCCTTCCACTGATAGAGGCTTTGGTGGGGGAGATATTTGGGGCTGAGACAACTTGTGGCTCTCCCACTGATGTGCTGTGTAGACAGTGGTAACCTCCTCCCATAGCTATGGTAGGCCTTAGTCTGCTTTCATGTTTTATGTTCCCTCCCTAGCTCAGTTATGTTAGTGCTTGCATAAGATAAAATCTCAACAACACCAGAATTCAAGCAGATATCCTTACAGAGCAGGAAGAGATCAAAGAGTAAATATAGCCCACCCTGGCCATTTCTACGAATGATAAAAATGACACAGGGTAGTTAAGTCATGTCAGGCAACTGGCTACACACAGAATAGTAGTGGTGGAAGGGGTCACAATAAGCACTGGTTAGCCAGCCTACAGTGTCTGCCTCAAAGACCATGTTTGTTTTCATATGCCATTGGTTACATCCTCAATGCACGACACAGTGTCTGTCACACTGCGGGTACTCAAAAACTTTGAATGAATGAATAAGTGAATGTGTGAAATGTGCTGGAAAGTATTTTGTTTAATGTCACAGATCTAGTGGAGAGCTGAGCTGAGCTTTAACTCGAGGCCTAATGTCTTAACCACTACTGTTGGCAAGAAAACGATTGGTTGGTTTTTGACTTTGCAGACCTGCTGGCCTTCCCTGTAGAGACAGAACAACATGGGGACTGGTGGCAGGAAGCCATGGTGTGAAAGGCGAAAGGTGAAAGGTGAACTTTAGACTATGGTGGCTTCTCCTCCTGAACTCCCAGACAGTGGTTTCATGTGTTTGTGGCCATTTAATTGTAGGATCTCTCGTCAAAAGGTATGACTCTAGACTTGTGGTTCTGAGTGATTTTGACAGGATGCAAAATCTTAAAAAAAAAATGCTGGCACCCATCTTACATTGTAAATGTACAGCTGTATGATTAAAGCAAATATTTTCTCAATGTCATAGATTTTGAATAAATATTGTTATGGATTCAAATTTATTTCCTTCAAACTTGGAAACATCAATTGTTGATTTTTGTTTGCTATATACTATCAAAACAAATTTTAAAGTCCTGAATCACTTCCAAATAACAATCATAGTGTTTTCAGAATCACTGAGCACAAAGGAAATCATTATCTTGGAAATCCTTCTGTTTTAAGGGTTTTTTTCCCCCCCTCCTACAGATGTCCTTAAGCTAGGGCCAAGCACTTTTGCATTTCTTCTTTAGCTGGCTCTGATTTTCACATGCTCTCTTTAAGAATTTTCAGTGGAGAGGGAGTCTACATTAATCTGATATGATTTGTCAAAATTCTCACAAGAAAGGAAAATGCTGCTTCTGAAAAATTATTCTCTTATGGCCCGTGTGTTTCGGGTTTTGTTCAGGAATTGGATGCCAGTTTCAATTTCCAAAAGAGTGTGTCCTGCAATTTCTAAGGTTCTTATGGTTTTACAATTAGGTCTCTGATCCATTTAGAGTTAATTTTTGTGTATGGGGACAGATAGGGGTCTTGTTTGAGTCTTCTGCATGTGGTCAGCCAGTTTTCCCAGCACCATTTACTGAATAGGTTCTTCTCTCCTCAGTGGAAGGTGGTGGAGGCTTTGTTAAAGATGAGTTGGTTGAGAAATTGAGGTTTTGCTTCTGGAATTTCAATTCTATTCCATTGGCCTATATGCCTGTTCCTGTACCAATACCAAGCTGTTTTGATTATTGTAGTTTTATAGTAAAGTTTGAAGTCTGGTAATGTCATACCACCTACTTTGTTTTTTTTGCTGAGGATTGTTCTGGCTATTCTTGGTCATTTGTGTTTCCATATGAATTCCTGTATTGTCTTTTCTAGCTCTGAGAAGAATGTTGCTGGTAATTTGATGGGTATTGCATTAAATC